>NW_017295562.1:109137-138418 GCF_001594075.2 Trachymyrmex cornetzi
CCGTCTCGATTGGCGTCAATTCCGCGCGGTGCGTCGCTAGGAACGTATGTGCCGTGACGGCATTCCTATTTTCGCGGTCGAAGAGCCCTCGGCGTTTTCCGGCGCTGGTTAAAAACAACACGTGCAATTACGTTGCGCGTGGTAAATCAGTAAATGCTACCTGTCAGCTGGTGATGTCAGAACACTCAAACCCAAGGAACACATCAAGTCTAGAGAAAGTAAAAATGTTTTTATGATGTCCTAAAAGATAAAATGATGATTTTTGGTTACAAAATTTAACTGTTTAACGTTAAAAATCAAAATAAAGTCATTTTTTGTTGATTTTTGTGTTTTCCTTGGAAATATTGCCAGGGAAAATCAGGGAAGACGCTGAAACTATCGTTCCTTTTTTTTCCTACGGATGATACATCGCGTAATCGATTATTGTCACAGTAACTCGATCTTAGAACTTCAATTAGAATTTTTTTCAGTATCTAGGCATGAAACGGTACTTTATCAATACAAATGTATAATTATTGATATAATTGTTATAATTGTCAAAAATATTGTAAATTTGTGTTCAACTATGAATGAAATAATACAAAATTTCGTTCGTTTTTTTGATTTATTATTTTGATCTATATTTGTTAATCATTTTCAGCTTTAATTTTTATTACTCTGAAACTTAAAAACTCAGAATTTATGTAAATCAATGACCTGATGACACACTTTGTGCTGATTCCAACAGAATTAACATTGAATCGGTCGTACTTTGAACCAAAAGAATAAAATCACGATCTTTTAGTTTATCTCTTACAAAACAGAGATACATGAAAATATTGTAAGAAACAACATAACTTAGTCGACATGCAAGTCCTACTTTAGAAGTAATAAATAAGGCTGTAGCGATTGTATCACAACTTGCATAATAAATTATATTTACGGAATCATTCTTTGCTTCGGAAGCAGTATGCATAAACATGCGTTTACTCTTCTTATTTTATACACAAAAAATCAGACAAGCATGCACATTCGGACTATAAATGGATTATAAATGGACTATAATAAGTATTGACTATTGAGACGAACAAACATTATAATAAATTGTTCTGAGGATTAAAGTGAAGTCTCGAAACGTTTAACTGTATTGTAAATAAAGGATATTTTTATAAATTAATCAGCGCCTCAACTACCACGCCTATACTTTCATTAGTCCTCGTTTCTTTAAATAAATTGTTCTACTTTCAACACTTTAATCTTTAACGCATTTAATTTTATTCTACAAGTCCAGTTGTACACGCATAAGCTTAATCGTCATGCAACTTACGGAGCAACCGAATTCCAAAAGAATAAATCTTAAGAATCGTGTACGCGACAGGTGTCCACATAGTTCTTTAAGAGATGTCCTAAGAATGCCCAGAGGACGTTCTATATCCTAAGGACGTCCTCGGGACGTCCCTTGAAAAACTGCAGTATTCCGTATGTAGGAGTTAGACTGGAATTTCAAAGAGTCAAAAACTTGACACAACAAAAGCAAGTCTTCGATTAATAAAGTATTATTTAGTTATTAGTATCAACAAGTAGTTATATAATTATATTATAAATATTTAAATTACAATTAGAATCCCTATTAGTGTGCCTTTAAGCCAACTTTCTCATTACTGAATTAATTATTAAATATTATAGCTTTAATTTTATCTGCTTGAAATCAATCAGTTTTTAATTTTTTTTTCTTATAACATTAAAAAAATGTTGATATTTTATGATGATTTCGATAAAAATAAAAATATTTTTGTTTTGTTGCATAACAAACAGATAATAGATATAAGCTAATTGTTCAATATTGCATATATCAATATTTTAATTATGCTTATACAGTTTCAATGTACAATGTACACTTATAACGCTCAATAATGATCTCAATTCTAATATAGAGTACATTAGAAACAAGCTTAAAATCTTATGGTATATATTACTAGAGTCATAAATTTTGTATATCTTTCAAAAAATATTTACTATATTTTTAATAGTTAAAAGAACATAATATTATATTTGGTATCGTATATATAATAAAATTTAACTTATAACAAAATATACTCTTTTATTTATGCTAATTTTCTTTGGCTTATTTAAATACAAAGGCACACACTAATATGAATATATACAGTAACAGAGACAGTTATTCTAGTCTGTTAATCTCAATAAAATTCTTGTATACAGCGCGTCGACGCAACAAGAAATGAGAGAAAGAACACTTTAAGAACATTCAGCGCCACGTAACTGATAAGTGCTATCACAGTACATATAATTCATGAAATCAAAAAGACACATATACATATTTCCTTCTGTGTCCCAAAATCTTTAATTATCTCTTTCAATATCTCATATAAATTTCTCAAATACGTGATCGTGCTATATTTTTATATAAAGTTATATTTATATCTTACATAAACTTACAATTTTAATTGATTTGTGATTAATAATTTGTTTTTAACAGATAATCCTTTTTTTTAAAAAAAGATGTTCTACACTATATAAAAAATTATCTTTTATACACTATAAAAAAAATGATCTTTCGATGCGATTTTTCATGGAGAAGTTAAAGGCGAAGAAAAATATAAAAGTCTATATTTTTATTTCTATATCAAATTTTCTTTTTCACTTTTGACAAATATATATCTATTTCACTTCAAATTCCAAAAGTGTATACTAGCTATTATGTATTACAGCTACAGTAAATAGACCTGTAAAATACGACAGATTCTTTTCCCCCACTTTCCCGAAGACTCTGTCCGACTTTGGTTTGACGTGTGAAATTCATGGCGGGACGGCGGAAGAGGTCGTCGGCACGTCGGAGCACATGCAACGCCATCTTGTACAGTCTGGTGCAAGTATTGCACGCACCGTCGCGGCAATTGCTGGCGCAAGTCTGTGGGAAGGCGAGCGGCCGGGATCTCCGTCGCAGCTACTGTCAGTGATTAAACGTGGCACGGTGCGACCAATACGGCGTGTCATGGCGCAGTGGAGACAGGAGACGATATTGAAGCTGATCGGTGCATATCGCGCGAAGCGGCTGCTCTGGGATCACAATGCGCCGGACTATACTGATCGAAGCAAGAGAATCTACGCGTGGAAGGAAATCGCCGACGAGGTGCGCCAGTCCCGACCTCATATAAGTTAACCCCGTGCTCGTAAAATTACACTTACACGCGCATCCTTTTTGAACGAGTCAACGTAAACATTCGTTTCATTTTTCACATCGCAAACAATCGATCTAAACGTCGCGGAAATTTAACAACGCGTTATATGTTTCAACGCGTAGATGTTAAGTTCGATTTTTTTTTAAAATATACATCTGGATGTATTATAAATTAACAAAAAAAAAAAAGGAAAAGGGAAAGTTTTATAGAGTTGCGTTATAACTAATAACAGATCGATAATTTTTAATTAACGTAAAAAGAGCGTTTCATTTTGTGACTCCTACTCTTCGCGTTCTATGTATCACGCAATTCGCGATACACGCACGTGCCGGCAGAAGCACACGCTAAGCCGGGTGCAAAATACATCTCACGAGCGTCCAACACTTGCGCAAGCCGTTGCGCAATGCTGGCGCATCGCGAGCGCACCGAGAGTCTTTACCGCCGCCGCGCGCCGTTGCAAACGGAAAGTGAATTTCTCGTAGCATAGAAACCGCGTTTGCGTAACGGTCCGCGTAAAAAGCATCCATGCTTCACTTATTTATTACCGGATTGCGTAACGCCGTCTTCGAATCCACCGTTGGGAGCGTGTTCTCGCGATACGACGTGAATGTCAAAAAGAAAAACGAATAAAAAACAAAAAATAAATAAAAATTGAAAACAAGAATGTACGGCGCGCTCTTA
This sequence comes from Trachymyrmex cornetzi, assembly GCF_001594075.2. Lineage (NCBI taxonomy): Eukaryota > Metazoa > Arthropoda > Insecta > Hymenoptera > Formicidae > Trachymyrmex > Trachymyrmex cornetzi. The sequence goes on from NW_017295562.1 coordinate 112,998, forward strand.
TCTCATCGGGGTTTGCACTTGTCAGCTCGGATGCGACGTGATGACGGTGGAGAGAAAACTGAAGAGCTTGAAGACTCACTTCATGTCGGTCCACAAAGCGTACGCGAAACGCAGACTCAAGGCCGATTCGAATCCTGGCAGTGTCATCAAGCCCAAGTGGTTCGCTTACGAGGCCTTGTCTTTCCTGAATAAAGGGCGCTTGCTGCGAATCAATCGCGAGACGCCGAACGTGGAAAAGCAGGTGCGCCACGAGCTCTCGTGAATATTCCCGTGATTCCCTTTCGTACAATTAGCATATGGTTAACGGTAATATAATTAAAATTTAAATTAGTATATAAAATTAAAAATAAAGCAAGGGCTACAAGCCAAGCTGGATCTTAATGCTAAAAATTACTAAACCATAAGTTTATTTAACCATAAGTTTATCGAAACAAACGTTTCGACCCCTATTGAGCTATTTTAATGGCTGTTTAATGGCTGTTCTACAATGTGCTTTTTGTTTCCTGTTTCTTGCTGTTTGTCTCTTGTCTTCTTGATCAAAAAGGCAAGAGACAAACAGAGACGAACAGCAAGAAACAGGAAACAAAAAGCACATTGTAGAACAATCATAAGTTAAATAGAATATGAAATCAACAACTCATTTGAAAAACAATATGTCAAAACATACAAAAATTAAGAACGGTGAAAGTAATAAAATATAAATTCATCATCGTGTGTGTATCATTTCGCTAAAAGGATGTGAGCATTAACTAATATGTAAACTTAACGAAATAGATGTTGAAAATTCAGACATTATAGATACGTTACAGTGCATGGTGGTCATCGCACTGCTCTCTTATAGAATGACCTTAAACGCAATCGCAGCGATTCTGAAATGCAACCTCAATCGACAATGTTTTAGTAATTTTTAGCATTAAGATCCAGCTTGACTTGTAGTCCTTGGTTTATTTTTAATTTTATAAATTATTTGAGCCTATTGTCTTTTACTAAAATTAGTATATTCTTTTAGAGTGAAAACTCTTTTAGAATAAATCTCACTGTGAAGAGTGAACTTTCACCTTTAAAGATTAAAAATTGAGCCACTCTTTACACGGAAAGAACGATTTTGTTGAAACATTTAAAAATACTCATCTAAAATAATTATATGGGATCTCAAGCATGATGAGCAACGCTGCAAATAGTTTTAAAATTCTAGCAATCATTTTTAGCGTCCTACATAATTATTTTAATGGTTCAACAAAATTTATGTGGTTTCTATAAGCAATAAGGATATCTTACAAGATTATAAAGAATTTTATTTTATAATCGTTACAAGAAGAGGATTAAATCGATAGTAAGATTATTGTAATTAATAATTTATATTATAATGTAAAATCTGTATATATTTACTGAGGAGAACTGTTATTATGAAAAGTCGAAACATTTGAATATTGCTTATATTATTTACGTAATATATTCTGATTTAAAAGTTAGCGCAACTAGCTCAGATAGCCTCTTGCAATTACATATTTTGAATTGTTATTTATTGGAGCTTTGTCGAATACAACATTAATTTGTCAACAAAATTTATTTTTATATCTATATGAATATATTTTTATATCTAACTAAATTTTTAAACACTTCAGCAAAACTATTCTTTCCTTACAGTTAATTTTTTTGAGTAATGTCGCGAACCGCGGTATTTCATTAATCACGAAATGGAATCATATGTGTTTAATTAATTCACGATGTCTTCCTTTTAGAATCCTGTACCCATCTCTAATTGGAAACAACAGGTATATTCAATTTTTTTATATATTAATTTTCAATAAACACCAACTGACAGTACCATTACATCAACATTATAATTTCCTGTTCAACAATGTATTACGTATAACATGTGTTATATTACATTTATATTATTGAATGAGAAATTATAATATTGATATAATATTATAATTATTGTTAGTTAATATTTACGGATTATATTGGGTTAAGGAAAAAGTCTTTTTACAAGTTGGTAAAAAGATCTTTCTCCATCAATGTCTTTGTTAAAAATGATCAAAATTTAAATTTAAAAAAAGGGAGTTTAGAGAAATCTCTACTTTCGAATGGTTACTATATTTTTTAAATTTATATTAGGTGTACAACTTTGCTTCCGCCGTTTTTTTTCCGAAATTCGAGGCTTTATTGTAAAAAAACTGGTTATACATTTATGATTCAAAGTATTGTCCATCGCTGGCCACTACTTTCTCCCATCTTTCGGGCAGCCAGTTTTTTCGAATCCCACGTCGAAAAAACTGGTCATCTTTTGAGGCGATCCACGAATCGATCCAATTTTTTACTTCTTCATAAGACCGGAAGTGCTGGTCAGCCAGACCACGTGTACTATTGATCGAAACAAGTGATAGTCAGAGAGAGCAACGTCTGGAGAATACGGCGGGTGGGGTAGGACTTCCCATTTCAACGTTTCCAAGTATGTCTTGACCACAGGGGGTCGAGCATTGTCATGCTGCAAAATCACTTTATCGTGTCACTCGTTGTATTGCAGCCGTTTGTCTTTCAATGCTCGGCTCAAACGCATCAATTGCGTTCAATACCGATCGCCTGTGATTGTTTCAGTCAGTTTTAACAGCTCATAATACACTTCGTCGAGCTGGTCCCACCAAATACAGAGCATGACCTTGGTGCCGTGAATATTCGGTTCGGCCGTCGACGTGGAAACATGGCCGGGAACTCCCCATGATTTTCTGTGCTTGGGGTTATCGTAATGAACCCATTTTTCGTCCCCAGTCACAATGCGATGCAGAAATCCCTTCCGTCTTTGCCTTTCAAGCAGCTGTTCACAAGCAAATAAACGCCGTTCAACATCTCTCGGCTTCAACTCGTACGGCACCCAATTTCCTTGCTTCTGAATCATTCCCATGGCTTTGAGGCGTTTTGAAATGGCTTGTTGAGTCACTCCCAATGATCGTGCCAATTCTTCTTGATTTTAACACGAGTCTTGATCAAGTAATGCCTCCAATTCTGCATCTTCGAAAACCTTCTCTCTTCCACCACTATGCCGGTCTTCGACGTCAAAATCACCGTTCTTGAAGCGTTGAAACCACTCACGACACGTTCTTTCACTAATAGCGGCCTCACCATAAATATTTGAGAGCATTCGATGAGCCTCAGCCGCAGATTTCTTCATATTGAAGCAGAAAATTAAAACCTCCCGCAAATGACGAAAATTTGGCTCGTAAACTGACATTTTCAATCGAGAATAACTTTATGATGCAGACACAAATCGACTAATGTTTCTATAGGGTTATGTTGACAGATACCCAAGTTTATTGTATGATGTCTATGATCTATTTATTTCGACCACCACTTACCGCTAAAGCCATCTATAGGAAAACGGCGGATGCAAAGTTGTACACCTAATATAAGTTTGTAATTTTTACATATAAGAAACTACGAACTAAAAAAATAAAAAATTTTCTTTTTACTTTGTAGATCTGTAGCGTGCCCAACAAAAATTTGAGCAAATTTTCGACTACTTATCGTGAAAGCTTGAAGCTTTCTCTACAAAATCGTATTTTAAAAGTGTTCCCATAATTTTTTGTTCCTGAGTTATTCGCGGAAGTAAAAAGGAACATTCTGACTTTATTGCTCGTGACTCCGTTAAAAATCATCGTATCGCAATTAAAAGTATAGATTAAGTGTACAGCGTAAACGTTGCTCTATCAAGTGGTGTAATTGCCAGTTTTTTTTAAATAAAATATATGGGTTGCTAAAAAAGTCTTTTTATCAACTTAAGGGACTTTTTTCCTAAATCAATCCTCTCTTAAAACTGTATAGCTGATAGCACATTATTACGTAACATTGTATAGGGAGTTCTCGAGACCTAACCGATATGGCATACGTGTCACGTTAAAAACTTTTGATCTACACGACCTGTTTGTAAAGGTCCTCGGTCCTACCGACGTCACTTTTTCTTTCCACAATTTCAGGAGACTCCATCAGGTCGTGACGAATTTACGGTTTTTGCCGAGCACGTCGCCATTCGACTGAAAAATATAGCAGACGTGCGTGCAAGACTCGTCGCACAACATCAGATAAATAACATCCTGTTCGAAGCTGAGATGGGAAAGTATAGCATGCAGACCTCCTTCGGTTCGGACAATCCGGAGATTATGGAACACTTGGACGAACCCTCGACGTCGAACGAGGAGAAAGTGATGATAAATAATATTCCCCACGCGATCTAATCGAATCTTTTCCTTCGCGAGTGCAATCTCGGAGTTATATCTCGGAATTTTCATGAACAGCTCATATATGACGAAAGAACGATTTTGTTAAAATAACTAAAAATTTAATTAAACACATACATAAAAATATTTATATAGAATAATCAAGCATGATAAACAATGCAATAAAAAATTTTTATATTCCAGCAATCAATTTCTGATATAATTATTTTTATAATCAATTTTTTTTACATACTTATTTTCATAATAATATTATTTATAAATTTGTATTTAGATACATTTTTAAATTCAACAAAACTGTTCTTTTTGTATACATCTCGTGTTCATGTTATCTACATGTCGTTCGATTTTTACGGCGCAATTGTTGATAATGACAGTGATCTCTTTTGTTACTCGCCGTAAATAATGGTGAATGACGAAAGCCATCGGTTTTAACGATGGGTCTTCCAAAGACCGCGAGAACGTTTGGCATGTTGCTGAATCTGCTCTGCCAGAAGTAACTCTATTTATGTGCCTTCGTTTTGCCCGGCATGTCATATTCTTTGTCGTTGCAAACCACGAAAGCCGCGTCAAAAGCCAGCTTTCGTCGAGGGCGGCCAATATACGCTGACAACGCGAAATGCACGTCAGAAATCGGCAAAATGCTGCGCTTTCATTTTTTCACTCACGTATATTCCAAGTGTAAAACAAAGTAGATATAACATTCATTCATTTTCATATATACTATAGGTATTTAGCGAATTGCATTCATTTCATTATTAATTGTATTAGTAATTATTTTATTTTATTCTCACAAATGAAATTCATTTTAATTATAAAAATTAAACAAATAAATTAATTACTATATTGTACGTTTGATTATTTCGCTCACCCTTCAAGTCGACTAATTTATAGAGCAGGATGGACGATGTATCTGTTTGTTTCTTCACGCCGCTCGTAACATTGCTCTCGGTATTACCCATCGTTTACAAACACTTCACTTCCAATGTTTAAGTACCTGTAGAGGAGATGAGCTCTCGTATGTCGAATGTGCGGCACAGTATGCAACCGATAGGAGTTAAAATTGATAAACGCGTCTGTTTGGTTGCCAGGATACCGCAGTCGATTATCGATTAAACGGACCTCTAAACACCTTTTGCTTTTGGACTCACGGCGAAATTTGACCAATCTAATTTATGTAATTTACCACGCTTTCTATTATTCCACTTAACTGAATTATGTAATACATTATACATTCTCTTCGTTTATCATGAATCAAGGAATGATCGGCTTTAAGACGGAACTTAAAACCGTCGAAACGGAAAACCGCAAAAGGTTCCGCAAATTTGACGGCGGAAAGAATTAATTAAGTCAGAGCTCAAAAGAGAATTTGGTAGAGGAAATCCTGTTCTTGCGGCTCCACAAGATCCTGTACCGAAATCCGCAAGAATTATGACTTACATCCATTTCTATCAACCTTAATCTCGGTTTAACTTATTTACTTTCTGTGTTTGTTTCCAGTTCTAAGAATTAGAAAAAATTAAATGTAAATAAAACTGAGATTGAAGTTAATGCACATTGGCAGAAATGTAAGTATTGTATTGATATTTTATAATTAATAATAATTGGTAAAAAAAGGTAAAACCGAGACTAAAGTTAACCCTAATTGTAGCACAACGTACTGACGCGGTATTGGGAAATAATGTACAACTAATATTAAACATTGGGTTGAATATCAAACATTGGGTTGAAACCCCGATATTGATCCAATAAGGTAGACGTCTAATCATATTTAGCCAATATTGGTACAACAATATTGGACCAATATTGGGGATTGAATTTTTATCCAATGTTTAATATCGGCAGTACATTGTTTTCCAATATTTCGCTAGTATCGGGAAATAATGTTTTTTACAGCCTTGATGGAAAAATTTCGCTGAAATTTCGTTGAAGTTTCACTGAAATGTCACTGAAATTGTTTTTCGTTTCGAAACACTTTTCAATGAAATTTCAGAAAAATAGAATTAATATTAATTTATATCAATTAAAACACGTATTGATAAATTCGTCAAACGTAATCAATTGATTGTAGCAAAGAAATAACGAAATATATATAATGAAAATAAAATTAATGAAAAGAAACAAAGTAGCTCACGCGGTTATTGAACAATATTTATTGCTACAATGTAACATGCAACTCTCAATTATATGTAAAAATGTAAATGTTTCGACCTATTCTGATTTTCCTCAGTACAAACAAAATTACAGAAAGTTATTCATTGGAAAAGCGATGCTAAACACAATTGCTTAGCATCAACAACGCGTGGGCTTTATTGGCTACTTTGTTTCTTTTTATTGAAATACATACAAATGTATTGAATAATAAGAATAATAGGAATTAATTTATCGGCGTTGCTTTACCCTGTCGAAACAGTCGCGCCGCTTCGATAAAATCGATGTTATATTTAAATGTTATCGCGTTTTAATGATATAATTTATACAAGCATTATATTATATGCGATTTCTCCATAGCTTTATTTTCCAGCAAGATTGGACAGAAGAGAAGGTAGCGAATTATGGTTGACAGATTTATAAGTCATGGTGAAGATCAAGCTATCTCGTGTCGCGCAGGTCATCGTTCTCATACACACAATTGCTCAAAGAATGCAAGGTTTGCGAGAGACAATGTAACAAAAACGTTAACACCGTTTAGGCGTGTCTCGTTCTTTGCAAGCACATCGTAACAACGCAATTTTGATAATTCATGTTAGAGTGGATCAATAAATTGGCGAAGTACGAAATGCCGATTGTTTGACTAAACAACGAGAGATATAAATTTTCTCAAACGATCGGCGTCTATTAGAATTTGCGATCCGCAATTTCATTGAAGTTTCATAGATACATATTTCATGAAATACATTATAAAAATTAGTAAATCAGCAAATGTATATAAAAGTACGTTTAATAAAAAAATCCATTTTGCTCTCTCGTTGAAATTCTGCTCCTATTTTAAAACGTACTTAATTTGAAGAACTGCTACTTAATTTTTAGAACGTAGATCCTAGATCAGGATTATAATAGGTTCTGATCTATTTAGAAATATAGCTCCTATTTTGTCTCTAAATGGTAGGTTTTTTCGAAAAATGTCCTACTTTTTAGAGTTCAGAAGAGATTTCAAACAAAACCTCTTAGAATTCTCCATAAATTCTCTACAAATCCACAGCTAGATCCTTTAATTAAGAATTCCTATATAACTTATCCGATATTCTTAGTAGAATAAATTATTGGCGCAATATTGGCATAAAATTGGCCACCAATATTGGCTCGCATTTGAAAATAGACGCTTTGTGTTCTATAACCAATATTGAATTTCAATATTGACCCGATCTGATATGTTCTGTGCGATTATTATGAAAACGCGGCGTACTAGACGCCTGTCGTTTGATCAAATTTGCATCTCTCGTAATTTGATTCTTGACGCTATGCTATGGAGTTTTCTTTTGCTCGATTGAAAAGCCGCGAGTGATTTTCGCGCATACCTAAGGTATGACCGCGCTTTAATTTAGACTCGAATGCTTCTAGACGCCGCAATACCGCAATTGATCTTATGCGTTAAGCAGTTATAAATACGCTTACGAGCCGTAAAGTCACATTTACGCCGGCTTACTGAAAACCGAGCGTACGTGAATGTACAATACTTTGAGCAGAGGAAATTAGATTCTATTATTACGTCGATGGTCTAGGACAGAATGTGAATTCCATTCGAATCCGAAAATGCTTTCTACGTGCCCAGTTCGATTTGTAATCCCATTGAAGTTTTATGGATACATACCTCATGAAGTACATATTTAAGTCTTAAAAATTTATGTAAAAATTCGTTTAATAAAAAAATTCTCGTTGCTGACATGATCCGCGCTATAATAAGAATAGTTTTTTTATTTCAGAATCTTAGGAAGAGATAAAGAAAAAGAGGATAATATTAGCAAAAGATAGATAAGTAAATAAATAGGTAGATAATAGATAGATGGAGAGGAGAAAGAGGGGAAAGGGGGAGAGAAAATTTCAATATTTGCTCAATGTTAATATATTATAGTGTGCAATATGATAGCATTGCTCCTGGATTTAATTTATAGCTAATATTGACTTTATATTGGGTCATGTAGGCAATATATTCGCAATACGCGTACCAATAAATCCAATATTTAATAAATACATCGCTAATAAATTGTGTTACTATTAAAAGAGAAGAGAAGGAGGGCAAGGGTAGGAGACAGATAGATAAATAGATAAAGAATTTATTATAAAGTTCTAGGCCAAGCCGACTAGAATATACAAAAGAATAGATTTAAAAAACAAAAGTAGCAATGAACAAAAAAGAGAAAAAATTTATAATTATAATGAAAATAGAAAAAAAGCAAATAAAAAGCAATAATTACAAAGAACATAAGAAAATACATAAAAAAAATATAACATAAAAAAATATAATACGATAAAATAAAAAAAACTAAAAATAAAATGAGAACGAGAGAGAACGTTTGATGCAAGAGTTGTTCTTTGTAGCTGAGCTTCATATTTATCTTTCATTTTCTTTCTCTCTTTCTCCAATGTCTGATTGTATACCTACCTTGAAAATATAACGCGACTAAGCAATTGTACAATTACGTGTATTTTGAGAATAGCAAAATTAGACACAAAGGGACAAAAAAAAATCCTCACGATCAATTATCGTGAATGAAGGCCCCGGAGGGATTCGAACCCTCGATCTCCTGTTTACTAGACAGGCGCTTTAACCAACTAAGCCACGGCGCCTAGTTGACTTCAACTCTGTAATAGAGCTACATAAGGTACTCAATATGAAGATTATATTCCGACATTGATTTAATAATAAAGTAAATAATTTTTTTGTTACTTTTTGATTGGTATCAGTAGAGAATAAAAAGTAGAGAAAATCGACAAAGTTATGATCTAAAATAAAAAAAAAACTTATAAAAAAAAACTTATAAAAAATAGATCAGTTTAATAACTAGGATCAAATATCGCAATAATAAAAGAAATTTCATTTATATAAAAATATACAATAATTTATCGGCGACAATAATCATCATCCGTTTATTGCGTTATACAAAATGCATGCGTGTTTTGGAAAACGCAAGAGTCATAATTCTTTCTGTAAGAACATTTTCGTCACGACGTGAGTAGCCTATATATACTACATCGGCAAAAATTTATGGATACATAAAAACGATCCTCCCTCTGTGCGTGACCCATATTTTCAGGGGCGTTAAAACTTGCAACACGCCGGCGAAAAGAAGATGCGATCTATTTGTGAGATTTGAAATATATGAACGCGCGCGAGAACGTTGCAAGCTGCCGCCTGTCGTTCCGAAACGAGGTGTAACATAATCAAAGTGAAATATGGGTACGCGCGTTAAACAAACGACTGACCGAAAGGAAATGAGAATTTCAAGTTGCGTTGAAACTCTTGGCGAAGAGAAATATACGCAATGCGAAAAAATGGGGAGACAAATCGCTCGCTTTCAAGTCGATCTTAATCGAATTTTACTAAGTTTTCAGTTCCGCATCTACACAGAAAGAACGATTTTGTTGAACTATCTAAAATTTAACTAGATACAGATTAGAAAATAATTTTGTTGAACCATCAAAATAATTACGTAGAAATCTCAAGCATGGATGAGCAATGTTGCAAAAAGTTTGACATCTTGTAATCAACGTCCTATATAATTGTTTTGTTAATTCAACAAAATTATTTTCAAATCTGTATTTAGCTAAATTTTTAGATACTTCGTTAAAACTGTGTGCTTTTCATGTATAAAACATGGGGAAATAATGTTTTATAGCGTTGTAACCCAGCAGAACAAAAAGTCAAAATGGTTATTAAAAGTTACTTTTTGACTAGTCAGGATTAATTTTAACATGATTTTAATGATGTCATAAATAAATATATAGAAAATCTTATCAATTAAATTTTTATAGATCTACTTTGTAGGTTAAAATGTAAAATATTGGCCTAGTTTAGTCCACGACCTACATCTATATTCAATCTAAATCTCTCTTTGACCTAAACACGATAAATAAACTATTTACACTGTCATGACCTTCATGTTTAGATCTGATGGCTACGTTTACATTGTGCCCTTAATCCGCGGCCAACTCAAAGTGTTCGTGTTTATACTATAGATTAAACAGATACCTATCGTATAGGTCGCGGACCAAGCGCACGGTGTACACGTAGCCAATATAGAATACAATGTAGGATCATGAACTGAACGTAACGATGTAAACTAGACTATTATCTGTTGTTCTGTTTGGGAACTTACGTAATATCTGAACTTTATATTTCTCTTAAACTGAACAATTTTATTTTTTGTAAATTTCTCGATTTCAATTTATAGTCTCGTTGACTTTTTGTATTTTTATTTTTGATTACCCCCTGTCAACAAAAAGTGAGGAAAATCGAATATCTTGCTGAATATTTTACTTGAAAAGATTGAATTGATTATTACTTTAGTTTTTGATAACTACAACCCAAATAGCTAAGTGACGCGTTAAATAACATTTTAATAATATCATTAACGTCAATAAAACGTCAACATTTTAATAACGTCATTAACGTCAATAAAACGTCACCTTGGAATTATATTTTTCCAATAAATTATTTGCCATTAAAACATCGTTGCTGAAACATTACCTTAATATTTATATTTTAGCAATAAATTATTCGAAGTTTTTTATGTTCTTCTTAACACATTAAATTATATCAATATTCTTATAAGAAGCTTATTAGCATCAGCATTATTAAATTTCTTATCTATTTAATATATGATATTATTGGTTCTCTTCATGATTATAAGACTGAAAAAGATTTTAGCACATGGTTGTAGAATTGAATATATATAATATAAATTTACACTGAAATATTAAAGCACTAAGATCCGCTTTGATCGAAAATAGGATTTCTCTTAATTAAAATTATCTGATACTTGGGAATGTATTTAATAACGCAATGTATATACATTTAATTTAAAAAAAATTTTTGCTTGTTTTCTTGTTAATCAAACTTATTACTTTTCGGGTCGATCAGTTTGGCTTCTGAAAAACTCATTTCCGTTTCTGATGGAAAATTAACTTGTTAGACAGTTACACCAGTTTCTACTTCCACATAATGTTTATCGCATCACGCAATCTTGAGCATTTTCACTTCTTGATTATACGAATGACAGCCAAAACTTGGTTACACACCGTTTATAACTGAATCAAACGGATATTTTTTCGGAATAAGTTTCAGATTGGGATGACAGAAGCAAACGGCGAAAGAAAAAATTGCCGATGTGCAATTAATGTTAATGTAATCCGAGGCACAGAACGAGAATCGTCGCCAGCATTTCTTGGTGATTCTTCCGATTCACAAGAGAGAATTAATTCCGTTAGTCTGTCTTATTTTGCCGATTTTATCTTGTTATGTAAGCGAGAAATCATATGCATTTATACGTCAATCGAAGCGGAAGATAATTACTAATTATATCAAGGTTGATAAGACAAATATGCGATGTCATCGCTACTTTCTTCTCGAAAACCGACTAGTACAACAAAACGATCAGTGTGGTTTAATGAATGACGTGTTAAAAGTTATATTTATACTCATTTTTGTTACAAGAACAAAATAATTAAAAACTTGTTACTTGCAAAATGACAATTTTTTAAATTATTTTGTTGTTGTGTATGAAATAAGCGATATAAATGCAACAAAGAAATTACAAAAATAAAAAGGAAAAAGAAAAAACTCTAGAAGTGTATTTATTTTATTCCTATAATCAGTTATTACGTCAAAATTGCGTTCTAAATTAAAGTTACAAATTTTAATGTATATAATATAATTTTAAAATTTTAAAACATTTAAATTTATTTTCTTAAAAACTTGAGTATTTTTTATTTTTAACAAATAAGTGATTTGTATTAAACATAGATGTAATAAAAATAGATTGCATTTTTCTATTAAATTGTTACTATCGATTTAAAAAGATTGAAGTAATTTGAAATATATTACTCTCTTTCTTTTTAAAGTATCGAGTTCAAGAAAAATGTCAATATATTTAATTCTTTCTAACGAAGTTTAAAAACTAAGATTAAGAAATGCGCAGTCTAAATCTATTACGTATACAGTGTTAAATAACAAAATTCAAATGGAGCACACGGTATTCATTTATATACCTTCTGAAGAAAGGAGCTCACAAGAAGTGGCTCGTTGGTCTAGGGGTATGATTCTCGCTTAGGGTGCGAGAGGTCCCGGGTTCAAATCCCGGACGAGCCCGGTTTTTTTTAATCTTTTTTTTTTCCTTTTACTTGCATATAGATTACTATCCAAAATTCCACTTAAGATATCTATAATTTTTTTTCTTTTATTTATGTGAGATTTCGGATATTGAATATTTTTAGAGCCACGTACTTCCTACTTCACGTGTAAATATAGTGCTGCGTTCAGCAGAAAAAGCAGTTTTGTAACTGCTGTAAGACTCTTTAATACGATTAGTTACACATTTAGATCCAACAAGGAACTAAGAACAAGAACCTATCACATTAATACTTAGTATACGTGATAATTTTTTTATTGTTCATGTAGAGAAAAAAGACTTCTTAAATCAACCATAATATATTCATATATAAGCAAAAATATTATAATCTTGCTTCAAAGACATCAATCTTGATTTGATTAAATTTGTTTTGATGCAAGTATTATGTTGCACTTAATTCAAGACTTGCTCAATTAAAAATCTTATATCAATATAAATTCAAGATTAAAAGCAAGATTACAATATTTTTGCTTATATATGAGTATATTATGGTTGATTTAAGAATAGTCTTACTCTTATATCAATATAAATTCAAGATTGAAAGCAAGATTACAATATTTTTGCTTATATATGAGTATATTATGGTTGATTTAAGAATAGTCTTTTTTTCTGTGTGTTCTTAATTTTACAAGTATACAAAAATTATTAAATGACTTTTACATATACTTTAACATTTTTAGAAAGTATTTATAAGGTTGTGTGTATTTAAAAAATTGTATACGTTATAATTAATTAGTTGAGGCTCCTAATATTTCAAAGAAAACAAATGAGCAGGATACGAATAATCCAATTGTGTGCTAACAATAAAATTAAAGAATCTTACAATAGTTGCAAAATTAATAATAATAATAGCTGCAAAACTACTTTTTTTGCTGAACGCAGCTAGTGAAAGACCAATCGGTTTATTTACATAGCGTCCGTTTACCGGCATTCTCGATGAATTCGTCATCGTTAATTAAGCCGCCGGGCAAAATTATCCGACTAGCGAGTTATCATAATCGTTTGTCGACGTGACGATCATACAAATTTAATAAACACTCTGATATTTTGCACGTCGTGATTTTATAAACACGATTCAGAAAGTCTTTGACATCAAGGCATCAAGAAAAAAATCGTCTTAAATACTTCGAACTTCGAAATTAGATCGCGTGAATAAGAGCAAGGTGAAGACACAAAAATACATTCATCATTGTTTTTTTTTCTTCGCCGTTTGAGCGATATTCTGCATTTGCTCGAAAAATGCCCGCTTTATATTTAGAGATGTTTGTTCGTGAACGCCGTTGTTATCAGTACCGAGTATCAACATTTCAGCTGCGTGAATCTATATTTAATCATAATATGATAACAATTCGCGATTTGCATCGTTGGCATCTTTTCGAAGAGGGAGCGAACATGAGTCTGTTATTTTATTCGCACTGGATTCAAATCCCATCCTGTAATCTGTAATCCCCCCTTTAGCGATATGGATGATTACATTTTCACAATTACTATATTTAAAAGTTTCGATAAGGAATCGTTTTGTCTAATTTGGTCTCTCACTGCTCATTTTACTTTAAGTTATTATCTTCAGAGTTATTTTAATATATAAAATTGTAATATATAAATTTTCTTAGTTTTATACTTTTTTTTTTAGTTAAATTCGGAACTGATGAAGACTGTGTTAGTCAAAACGTGTTATATACAGGGACAAAAAGTTTGGGGCACCCTGTATAATATCTTATTAAATTATTAAATGTATTTTAATTATTCTTAACATCCAAAATTTGCAAAACATCTCACGCTTTGCTTTTCGCGAAGCATTCTGCGACTTTCCGTTATCGCGAAGTATTCTTTGCCATTCTTGTCGTTCTTATGCGATGATATCGTCCTCCCGGGATAGCTCATCCGCATTTTTTCGCGGAAAACGCGGGCGCGGATGGCTTTTCAGCGTCCGGATCATAAAGTTTATTCTCCCCAGAATAATCGTAGAGTCTTTGCACGCGTCTCGACAACGACAAATCTTGTCGGAAGTGCGCTGATTTTGGCAGATCTGCAGACCTATTCTGTAACTCTTAATGCAAATTTCGTTATCATTATAACGCCGCTGCGCAGCTTTTTTACCATGATGAAAGAGCAGCGTTATAATGACAACGAAATTTGCGTTGAGAGTTACAGAATAGGCCTGCTGGTCGACAAAATAAAATCGATATAAATTTCAGCACTTCCGTGTTACTCGTTGATCTCAAACTCACGCTTCAAATCAGCCAAAAATCAAGGTAGACCTTTTTCTCCAAAATTGGTCCCGGATGCAATTTTGAGATCTCTTGTCGTCAACAACCTTGCACCTGTTTTTATCAATAGAGAGAGAGAGAGAGAGAGACTCATGCAAGAAATGACCGTCAGTTAGATATCCAATCGATATCGAATTTATCGTATCGATTCGACATCAATTCAATGAGTCATTTCTCATCGGGAATCGATGTCGCGCATCGAATGGACATCGTATGTACCCTTCTCTTTGTTCTCAAAAACTTATAGATCAGAAAAGAAGAATTTCAGAATTTTCTGTGCTATTTGATGATTGGAGATAATAATGATGTCTAGATGTTTTTGATACATTGTACGTATAACGAAAGACGTTTACTGGATTGGACGTTCATATGATGTTGAATTATTGCATGGATAGACGATAGAGAGATTGACCTCCTATCTCAGATCAAGTGCGCTCACCGAGTGAGTATCAATCGCGGATCCTTGACTATTAATTAGATATACACGCGCTCCTAAATGTGGGATTAGCCAGCATGAGCCAGTAGACGCTATCAGCGTCTTCGTACAGAAGTGCTCGATAGCGATGCCGGAGGGTCGCCTGGTTCTAGAAATAGGCTCGAAATATAGCTTTAACTATAGGACTGGCACTTTGAGAGGCTTAGGCCTGATTACACCAACGTTATTTTGACTTTAAGCGAGGCTTAAAACTCTCTTTCTCTTTCTTAAGACTTCAAAAAAGTAAGATGTAAATAACAATTTAATAAAGTAAAAAGAACCAAAATGAAAAGAAACGAAAAGAAAAATAGAGAGAGAGGGGGAGAGAGAGAGAGAGAGAGTTTTAAACCCTGCTTAAGATCAAAATAAACCGTTGGTGCAATCAGACCTTAGTCAACCAGTCCCTGGCGCGGCTCCTCGAAAATTTTACGGCATCTCCGAGATAAACACCGACCGCTTAGTTAAAATTTCATGGCAATCATCGCTGGCTCGTCGTGCCGGAAAATACCAGGAAATACCACCTTCGTCCTTCGCCGATCTATCTTACGGACACCGCGCGGTTTTCCAAGCGCAATCTCTTCCACTCGCGATTTGCGGCTACGACACGCATACCGTTCGCGGGTTTGCCTTCCCGCCTTCGACGGCCGTCGTCATTCCGCGCCTTCGTCATCCTGGCGATGACGGGGAACGACGGAAGAAGACGCCGCGCGGCAAGGAGATCCGGTGGGTGGTAGACCATGCCGATCGTGTCTCATACATGTCGCTCGACCGTGCCGCTGCTCTCCGCTCCTTCGCGTGGCGGTTCGAACCGAATTGTGATACCGAGACTTAGTTTAGCTTGCGTTTACCTCTCGTCTCCGCGGGTCAGTTAGGCTCGCGCTTTCGAGCCGCCAGCACCGGCTGTGTTCTCTTTCTCTCTTTCCCGTGATCTTCCTCGATCGCGAGGTGATCCCACGTCTCGATCAGCCGAGTTCTTCCCGTTGAATACAATTATTATTTTTTTATTTTTTTTTCTTTCTTTCTTCTCTTCCTCTACTCATCACAATCGTCACAATCGTTCTCGACCGCACAAGGTACATGCGAACCGACAGTCGCCGAAGAAGATAGTCCTCGATTTGGACCAGACTGAATCTCGCCATTCTCGAGTAAGTGGTGTAAGATTGTTGAACGATCTGTAAAAGGTGCTGTAAAAGGCACGATTGATTTTCTTTTTCACCGATTTTCCCCGAGAGTGAACGCCATCCTGACAAGTGAGAGATCGTTCAAATTTGTCGAAGTGTAAATAGCTGTCAACTGTAAGTCTCACGAGTTTCACGCAGAAACTGAAATCATTAAGTCGCAAATTATTACGATAATAAATGGTGAAAATTGAATACAAATAATTATCATTTTTCTCTTAAGATTTTTAACATGAAAGATTGAATATTTAAAACCACAATTTCTGAATTTCGATGTCTGAAATTAAATTTACTACAACGCACACACACGTGACCGATGAATTGTTCTTATCAGACAAATTGGTGATAACCGAGTTTCAAGATGAAATGCTAATTGTATTCGTCTCTCACTTTCATTCACGGTCGCCAGTTTTATCTCTCTGTCACGACTGATGAATAGAGACACGAATTTAAATATCTTATCAAATTGCTATCAGTCGCTGATGCCATTCGTCAATATGTCGTGAAAGGAATGCGAATAAACGATTTACTTCTCCGCCATCTTTTTTCTCAAAGATTCTGGTGATAAAAACAGAAGATTTATCGCGTGCATATGTGCGTTTAACCTATTTTAATCAAAACAATTGCTATAGAAAAGTAAAATTTTACTTTGCTATGAATGAATAAAAAATCGCCTGATAAAATAAAATTTTGCTTATAATAAATTTTTGTTAAAAATTTTTTATCTTGATATAAATTCTTGTTATATTATTATTCTCGTTATCTAAAAATATCAGGAATAAACTATACAATTATAACATTTACTTTAAAAATTCAAATTTCAGAACTTAATGAATAGAGAATATTAAATCTTTATTAAATTATTGAATAGAATTTGATGAATAGAATTTAAGATTTTTTTTTAATGCTAACGATTTGGATTTTAATCCGTACTAATACAAATCTTAAAATCACATTTGAACAATTGAATAGTTTCGTTCGATTAAATGATTCGCGATGCATTCTTTCAGTTTAACGCAAAAGAAGAAAATTAATAAAAATTGGTCGTTCTTAGAATCGTTTGATGTTAACGATGAAGTCAGCGACAAGAAAAAATGCGGGGTACATGCATACGATGAGAATTATCCGCCGACGAACTTTGACAAGTGTGAACGCGCGAGTTTGATATCCCGATGTCGCGACCTGCACGATCGGAATAGCAGCAGGCACTTAAATAGCGATCTGTCTGTTGTTATCGGTCTAATCCGCAAATTGTATCAATGTACAAATCCAGAGAAGACGACGCTTCAATCTATCGTGATCAGAACTTACCGCGAGATATAATACCACAATAAATAGAAATCGAATAGATTCTTATTTATCTTTTACATTCTATTGATTTTTGCTACAATAAGATCGATTAAAATTAAGATTTTTTTCTCAACTGCGTCTCTCTTTTTTTATAGTTCATTCGATGCTAGTATTATCTCTATAAGCCTAAGAAGAACCTCATCAAGTCGCATTCTTAGCAGGGCAATTTATACCGCGACGAGCTTGTAATTCTATGCAACCAGTATCTCGCAGCGATTAAGTCGAAAAGAGCGAGCGTGTGCGCTTCGTACGATAAGTACGAAAAAAACAGGAAAAAAAAGAATAAAATAAAATGAAAAAAAATAATAGAGTCAAATTCTCATTTGCTGAAAAAGTGTCGAGAAATTCATACACTGAAAGAATAGAAAGAATTTTGGCATTTATGATTGTAAGGTTAGTGTGGGGGTTACTAGGTGAGTGTTTGTGTTACCATAATATTATGATCATTATTGTTATAATATTAATAGTTTTATCAACAAATATATAGAGGTGGGTGAAAATGACTTAAATTTATAGTTATATTACCATAAAAATATTGTAAATATTATAATTTAACTATGATTTATAATCATTTTCAGTACTTATTATATATACACATATTTGTTAATAAAACTGTACTTATAGTTATTATTACTAACATTGTAACAGTAATGATAATATGTATAATGTTACAATACATATATATATAATGTGCTCTCTAAAACTGTTTTTAGAATAAATCTCAGTCTTAAAGATTGAAAAGATTGAGCTACTCTTTTTCAAGACTGGCTCTAGACTAAGATTCTACTTCAAAGAATTTACAGAGTAATGTCACCATACATTATAATCACAGATATGAACTTTTCTCTTACAATGCTGACGATGTGTTGTGACATATTTCGAAACTCGCACACCCGTTTGCCCCCTCAAACTTCTTAACTCTAATAACAAGCCGCGGTCTTGTTGCTCTGCATCGATTGCTCATATATATGGTAATATTCCAACTTGCATATTAATAGTGTTGACTTCTCCATAAATACGCGTTAAATTGTAACCATCTTGCGGAGCTGTAAGTCATACTATAAGATTGCGATGAACGATGACTGCAGCGGGAAGATGTCAGTGCAAAATTTTACACGTATAATTGTCCTTGCCAAATGCTATAAAAATCTTAATTTTAATGATAAATTCTTTGACAGAAGACATCAAATTTCAGTTAAAAAAACTTTTAAAGGAGATATAATTTTTAAAATATCATTTATTAATATTTTCTTGCGGTACTTTCAATCACAGATTTGTAAAAACTTCATTGATTTGACAAATCTACAACCGTGTATAAGCCAGTTTTTATGTTAAAGAAACAAAGTTGTATAGCTAAATGTAATTAGCAAAATATGATTACTTCTAGGTATTGTAAAATACAGTAAATTTGTTAATGCAGCAAAGGTAATTTTCTATGAAATCCAATATCCGAAATTTTTAACAAAACGTGCTAGCTATGACACGTACTTTTGCTGCAGTAAGGAAGAAAACATGTCACATTAGCAATTTTCATTGTAACAAAGAACTGGCTGAATTAGCATACTGATAATTGCTTACAAACATAATTCCTTTGTTGAACCATCAAATCTTAGTTATAGATGTTGAACCCGCCCAGCAAGCTATAGCTTTGCTGAACTACCCAATCTATTTTTTCCGTGATTGCTTCAGAAACTGCGGCGATGACGGGTAAAAAATATGCCTCTAGGCTTTGCAAAGTAAAAATTTGAGATACGATCTGGCATTGTTTCTTATCTACGGACACTCGATGGAATGTCACCTTGGTGAAATGGAGCGTATCACAAACGTATTTCAAATATTTCTTGACGTCTCATGCACGTGTAATGTGAGCGGACTTATTTCCATCTCATGCGATAAATACGAAAATTTTTAGAACGTTTTGAAAATCAATATTCTATCTGTGCTACATTTCGCCTTCTTGGTACAAATGTGCATGCAATGAGTGTTTTGCAAAACTTTTATATATATTTCTTCCACACAACAAACAATAAACTAAATTATTAAAACGCTTATTTCATGGAAAGAATTTTATTTCGATAGTGTTTAAAAGATAAATCAGGTTGATTTTAGTTTTAATAAAATGCACTCAATAATTCCACTCTTTTCACCTGAAATAATAATCGATAAAAACGTATTAATGATTAAATATCTTTTATATTTCTTCTTTAGAAAAAATAACGGAAAATGGATTGGAAAATGAAAATGAATAATAAAAAGAATCCTATATTCGGTCGAAGCAAAATTTGATGCTTAATAATACTTTTATGTAAATTTTCAAATCGAATTTTTAGTTATATAAACTGCACATTAATTTGATTTATCGGACTTTATTGGATGCGATCATAAATTGAAGCTGGAAAGTGGAAATATCACATATCACATTGATTGTCAACCCAATGATATTAATAATCATTTTAAAACACCGTAAAAAGTTTTTTTAAATCCTTATTAACATCATTATTAGATTGACAATTAAAGTGAATTGTGATATTATTTTCAGCTTTAGCTTATAATTGTATTTGGAGTCCGATAAATTGAATCGGCGCGCAGTTCATAGAACTCGGGAATGTATCTAAAAATTTAAAGAGAGAAAAATGTATAAAATTTTAATAAATAATTGTTACATAGTTTTAATATAACATTTATTTAAGGGAAGTAAATATTTGATAAATAAAAAATATAATAGTTAAAATCAAATTAATGGTTTTTGTACCAAATAAATATATGTTTACATTTATTATATTAAAATTTAGCTCTCAATGTAGAAATATTATTAAGCACAAAGATTCGCTTCCATCGAATGTGTGTAAAAGTTTTTTCCTTTTGAAAGATCGTGCTTTTCCAAGCTGAATCGGTATTAATTTTTAATCTATGCCTCTTTTGTTGACTCTTCTGCCGCTGCATGCAGAGTCGACAGCGGTAAAATTTACGGTCGCAATTAAAGCTCTCACGGTGCAGTTGCATCATCAAAACAAAACGGCGACTAAGTTCCATCTGACGATTCTGTTCTACTTCAAGCGACCGTATTAATAATCTTCCTCGACGCGCGTCGCGACGGAAAGTAAACATCTTTTGATGGACGAACTGCGGCGCGAATAAATCTCGCGCTAATCCCGTGTTAATGAAAAGGTCGGTTATCAAACGTACAAGATGTAGGTCGGGCTCTGACTCCGTGAGGTAAAATACTAACTATTATCGCGATGCTTATCAAGGATGTCGTGGCCTGGCAGTTTTGAAGATTAATTGCGACGTCGAGATCTCACAATGAGGGATTTCTCGTTATGCATTCGTGAGATGTGTGGAAATATTTAAAAAATTGACGTTAAAAGCACCATAAAATAGGGTAACTTTGGCTGAAATAATATCCAAGTATGCATATCAAAATCAGGACTTAAGACGTTAAAAAATGTTTTAAAAATGTTTTAAATTTCGTGTACTCTATGTCTTGATTTTCGATATGTGTGCTCTAAGCATTGTTTATATTTATATTTTTTAGCCACTTATCGAACTTTAGTTCATTTTTGTAAATTTTGTCTAAAGTTATTTCGATTGAGCCAAAATTCATAGACGTAGCCAAAGGAAATGGAGCAGAGGGGGCCTTTCAAATCTCAAAGAACAAAAATAATTAAAACTTTACTGTTTAAACAGACTAGACTTAAGAAGAAATTCACAAGAAATTAATTTTGGAAAAGAAGAAAGAGTTAGCGATGAAAATTATAAAAAGATTTTTTGAGAATCCAAGACGGCTTATAATGTTACAAGCTTAAGTTTTTTTAGTTCGAACAATTAGTTTACAAATTTAAGAGAAAAATTAAGTAAATTAGTAAAATAAATATGTATTATTTTGTATACTCTCTCTCTCGCCAATAATTAATCAAAAATAATAATATAAAACAAAACAAATCCATGCTATTCGACTCTCCTCCCCCAAATTAAAAATCACAACTCTAATTTGATCTTCTTTCCTAAACAGAGAATCCTGGCTACACCCAACTCAAAGTTTATTTTATGATAGATGAAAATTAATTGATGAAAACTGATTGATGAAAACCCTAACAACACAGACCTCCAGGGGACGCCCTGAGGACATCTTCAGGATGTATCCCGGATAAAGTGTTATTAGAGAAGAGTTTCGACAAACGCATTTATTTCGCCAAAAGCGTCTGTTAATCTACGGACGGGAGTTGATTATTTCAGAAGAGAATGTGCGCGACACACGTTAGTTTCATAATCGCGTATGCGTCAACATCACGACGTAATCCCCGACGCCGCCCGCATGTAATTCACTTCTCGGAGAGATCGGTATCGCGATACCGGCAGCAAAGTGCGGTGCCAAGCGTGTCTGCAATTTTCTGATAGTCATCAGTTGGCAAGTGCTAACGAGTGTCCCACGACGATAATTGAACGATTATCCCGTTCTTACGATTGCGACGACGAGAACAATCTGTTCTACGTGTTAGTGAGATTTCGGTATCGCGGAGCATACGATCGACTGGAGCATAACCACAGAATTTAATTAATTATCGGAGAGATCTCCTTAAAACTAATACGGGAGTCTCGTGGCATAGATCCGTTTACAATGAAATCAAATACGGAGCATGCAGATTGTCATCGCTATATTTACTTACAGCGTATGCAGCGCTGGCATTTGATTGTCGAGCATGGTTTATGTATTAAACCGTATTGACACGGAATAAACACGACAGAATAACACGAGTTCCGACAAAACTTTAAACAATATTATTTATATCGAGAAAACATCATTAGAAAAAAAATTATACGCGTGTTGGTTATAGAGAAAAATTGTACAGAGTGTTGCAGATACATACTAGGCAGTACGACGGGTTGCGCGGCAAACTTTGCATGGCTTAGTATGGTTTAATAGACAATGACAGTGACTTTATACATTATAAAGATTATACTACAAAGTTTT
Organism: Trachymyrmex cornetzi; assembly: GCF_001594075.2. Classification (NCBI taxonomy): domain Eukaryota; kingdom Metazoa; phylum Arthropoda; class Insecta; order Hymenoptera; family Formicidae; genus Trachymyrmex; species Trachymyrmex cornetzi. Next base: position 135,823 of record NW_017295562.1, read on the forward strand.
ATTATTTATATTATAAAGTTTATGTTATAAAGTCACTGTCATTGTCTATAAAACCGCGTCTGCTCATGCAAAGTTTACCACGCAACCCGTCGTACTGTCTAGTATGTATCTGTAACACCCTGTACGTATCAAGTAGAGAAAAATGATGTATTTCGTTTTATTCCACGTCTTTTTATTATATTATTATTATTATTTTTACTTTTTTATTATTTTATTCACACGCACACACACAATATCTACACGTAGACGTGTAAAAGAAGAGAAATGCCATGATTTTTCCGGTTTTTAATGTATCGATGAAATACGTAAGTTAGTGGAGTTAAGAACGTATATTTATATAGAATAGCGTGCCATCATCATAAACGCGTAGATTGCACTGACACTCGCAAAATCGATACACTTCATTGCTATAAATTAATCGGACGCGCTTATTGCGACTTACCGTTATCATAGGCGCCGCAATTGAACGGTTATTAGGGACTGGCTATTAATCGCGTCCAATAAATCAGTTTACGATGTTAGAGAGGCGTTGATAAATGTCTGCAAGACGAGATGCGTGTCAGACACGTGATTGGATACGCTCTTGTGGTTAATCGTGTTCTCTAAAATTGTGCTTAGTAACGTTGAATCTTAGCACGATGATGTTAATGAAATTTTGATTATATACTCTCTAAATTCTTTGCAGTAAAATCTCATTCTGAAGAGTGAAAATTGAGCCAGTCTTGAAAAAGAATGATCCAATTTTCAATCTTTAAGAGTGAGATTTTAAAGTGACAATTCACTCTAAAAGTTTTAGAGAGAGTAGATTTAATTACCAATTAAATTTAGCATTGTTTTGATATCGAAGTCGGGACGATGAGCGAGGAAATCTCTATAACGATGATAAATTCATTTAAATCAATGAAATGACGTGTATATCGTGTAAGTTATAAGCTACTCCAGAATGAGTGCTTCCTCGAGATATGTGAACGCAAACAACCTATAATACCGCGGAATTTGGGGCAACAACGCATCATCCTGTCCTTCTGCTTGATATGACGTATACGCTATTTTTAGTATTAACAATTTGTAGGGCTGCGAATAACAGCGGCGCGCCGTACAGTAAACATGCTTTAAAAAAAGAGGAAAGTGAAATTTATTTTATAAACGATAAAAAGAGGTGGGAGCAAAAGTAAAGCCAACGGGCCGTTTATGTAAAGCCTAAAACGTGTGAAAAGGAAAACAGCCTCACACAACTAATAATAAACTGGATTAGTATGAATGCAATTTGATTTTTGCCAACTTTATTTGAAAGTGACTGCACGAAGAGAACGAGTGGGTAACCACTAGCTGAAATATTGTCTCACAGATTACATGATTTTATTTGATTACAAATAATTTTTTTCACTACTATGAAGTAATTTGGTAAAATATACGATTTTATTTAATATTATAGAATGATTTCTCGTGGTTGTATATGTAATTATTGGATTATACATATAGATTTTATATAAATTTTATAATGATTTCGAGAATTCTGTCCCACGATTACATTAAGTGGTTACCCCCTCGGAAGAGAATTAGATTAAAAAAAATAAACTTGTGTAAAATAAAGATTATATTTAAAAAATTCACAAATATTATGTATTCCTGAAAAATCATCGCGTTTGAATTCTAATAGAGAGTTTCAACTGAGATGTATTGACATATTGAACTGAAACTTCGTGATAAATTCTTCAATCAGAAAAAATGATGACAGATGGAATTACGCGCAGGACGCAATATATGGGATGTAAAATGTTCGCACAATTTCTCGTGCCACATACGTGACATTTATCGCCCGTCGTTCCTCATTCAACGAGAAAAGCAGGTGGCATGAATCAGCTGGCACACGTCTTAGCGTTGACGCAAGAGGTCGAGCTTGCGAGCGATAGCTGTCCGATCCGAGACAATTCGGATCAGGGACCTGGACTGAATCGAAATCGGAACCGAAAATCGTTTCGGAACCCTTTTTTTTAGTGAACCGAAACCGAAACTATACAAATTTTGTATAGTTTATAATACCAAAACTGTAACTGAACTGGTAAAATTTTATGGTTCTTTTTCGGTTCTTTTTTTCAGTTCTTAATTTTTAATCTTTATCCTAGTTCTTAATCTTTGTTCTGCCCGTTTCTTCGTTCAAATCACCAATGTTCAATCCAGTATTACCATCGCCAACTCGCTTAATAACCAGAATGTGAATACCCAGAATGTGAACCTCCAACACCTCATATGATATAAGAAATCTGGCGGGATCGCGAGACATATTTAATGTAAACTTTTTAAGATACTAGCATTTCTTTCTTATTTAGATTTTCCTCACCAACATGTTGCAAGAATTTATTCCAAGTCATGAAATTCAAGATACATATATAGGTTTTATGTAATAAGTAAGATCTATCCATAAGAATCAACTAAGTTGTAAGAAAGAACTGAGAGAAATATGCCTAAAATAATGTTTACGTATTTTTATTCAGAGTCACGTGATCAATTGACGCCTCTTTTCAACTAGGCTCTCTAGATTTAACGAGTAAACACGCTCTCTCTCTCTCTCTCTCTCTCTCTCTCTCTCTCTCTC
>NW_017295562.1:138451-139008 GCF_001594075.2 Trachymyrmex cornetzi
CTCTCCCTCCTTTTTCTTAATAGAATAAATTTAAAGAATAAATAAAATAAAACTAGTAAGTAGAACCGAAAAAAATCGTTAAAAAACCATAATTTTTACGGTTTCGGTTTTCTTTACTGGTAAAAAAAAACCGAAATTAAAACCGGAACATTTATTTGATATTTTATTAAACCGGAACCGAAACTGAATGGAAAAAACCTTTCGGATCCCTGATTCGGATTCTCTATTTGAAAGCGATGACCATGAATGCGTGAGTCAAAAGCCCTCGTGCAGAAACGCACTTCTTTAACAAAGCCCAGCTATGTTGCAAGCCAATAATAGCGCTCGTTACGCTGGCGATAATTGCTCCATCGGTCTATAAATCTCAATTGCTTTTTGTGCAATGCACGTTGATGAAAAAAAAGATTTAGGGCTGTATTCTCAAAAAAATATCGCATACAAAAGTGTGAAAATATTATAGTACAGGGTGGGCCATCTATTGGTACGTTTTTAAAAATGCGATCAAATGAGCATACATTGATATTTTTTATTAATTTTTTTTAGAGGGAGCCACATGA
>NW_017295562.1:139028-170986 GCF_001594075.2 Trachymyrmex cornetzi
CATATATGATATATACACAGCATAAGATATTTACGTGAATCGTTTTTTGAAATAAAATATTTCAAAAATATGATACTTCGTAAACGTTTGTAAAACATTTTAAAATATTGCATTAAAATATTTAACAAAAATGTTTGAAAAATATTCTACAAATATTGTAAGAAAAAAATTTTTTTAAACTCTGATATTTTGGACAAATTTATATTTCAAAAATATTTTACGAAAAGATTTCTGAAATATTTCAAATCTTATAATAAAATATTTTAGAAATGTTTTTGAAATATTTCATGTTGTGTAGAAGATTTCTCTAGTATTTTTATATATAACATATTTCGAGAATAAAGTTACTGAGAGCATTTTTTTGTCCAAGAAGGAAATCGGAAACATGAAAAATTCCATAGTTGCGTTGATCAGAGTCAATCAAACGCTACGGTTATTATTTGCTTCGAGCTTATTCCATGTCGAGAACGGACACAAAAGAAAGATGTAATTCTCGTCAATGTTCATAAAAAAGCTGCAGTAAAAAAAAAAGAGAAAGAGCGAATTGCAAAAGAATCTTTTAATTCCGATATATTCTCTCCCGTACACGCTTTTTGTACGATCCATAAAAATAAGCAAAAGCAGAATATAAAGCAGGAGCTTTTACATCGGTCCGTTTATTTTTCCAATATCTGGCGGGGCGGAATGCTCGAACGCATTCAGAAATACCTACACGAAAGAAGTAGATACGTGCTCAGTTCAATCTTTTCCCTCGAGACGTCATTCTCTCGAAATATATCCCTGCAATCCGTGTAGAGATAAATGCACCGAAGCTGCTTTGTGGATTAAAAGGAATTTCCGACACTATTTAGAAGCAAAGTATAAAAAAAGATTAGAATTAATTTTTTCTTAAATTTTTGTAAAATTAAATTCCTGTAAAAATAAATGTACCAAAAATAAATGCTACTCGTATATTGTAGATCAAAAGAAATTTTCGACGGTACTTAGAAATAAAGTAGAGGGAAAAATTAGAATTAATTTCCCCGAATTTTTGTGAAATTAAATTCCTGCAAGCTGTGTGAAAATAAATGCGGCAAAAATAAATGCTTCTTGTAGATTAGAAGAAAATTCTGATGTTACTTACATGTTAGAAGCAAAGCAGAGAGAAAAATTATAATTAATTTCCCCGAATTTTTGTGAAATTAATTTTTGAAAATTGTGTGAAAATAAATGCATCAAAAATAAGTGCTCGTATATTGTAAATTTAAAAAAATTTTCGTTCTATCCAGAAGCAAAATAGAAAGAAAGATTAAAATTAATTATTGTGAAGTTATAAATTGAGACTTTTATTAGAAAGATTGAAGAATGTGGAGGAGTGTGTTAATATGTAACTTTTTCTGCGGCGCCCAGTATCCTTCGCAAAAGATGATGCGAGAAAGTTTACGGTTCTGTACGCCGGTCGTCTACTTTGACGCGAGCATTGATATCGTGTTATGTCATTGCGTTTAACGGCGCGCTTAATAATCAGTCTGCTGCCAGGGATTACAGAATGCTCTCCGCCTTATGAATGTATGCAAACATCATCGTCAGTCTGCTTAGCACAGGCGAAAGGTTGCCGATAGGAATTTCGAAATTTGTCCTCCTCGAGGAAATTTAGCTCTGCCTCGCTCTACATTGTGGTTTTTAAAATTTTATTTATATTAAAAAATTTTACGTAAAAATCAACTGCAGTTTCTTCAGAAAATGCGGAGAATAAGTGAATAAAATATACGTAATGTGCTCGTTGAGAGAAATGTTTTGTATGATACGTGACTTACGAAAACTTTTTAAATTAAAAAATAAGAAAGTTTTGATTAAAAAGTAAAGTTTCAATTAAAAAGTAAGAAAGTTTTAATTAAAAAGTAAGTGAAGTCTAAATTAAAAGTAAAAAGTAGAATAACCCAATTTTTATTAGAACAACAAAATTTTTTAATTAAACAGTAAGAAAGTTTCGTAAATCATATGTCACACAAAACATTTCTCTCAGTGTATGGAAAAAACAGCTTTGGTAAATTATCTAAAAATGTAGCAAGTGCAGCTCTGAAAATAGTTTTATCATATTATCAAAATAATTATGTAGGACGTTCATACTGGTCGTTAAAATGTCAAAACTTTTTGTACATTGAAAAAAATATAGTCAATTTTAATAAATATTCAGTTGAATACTGTCAACTAAATATTTATTAAATATAAAGATATATTTATTTGATACAAGAAATGTTAATTTAATTTAACAATCATTTTTTTACTAAACAAATATTTATTTACTGTAAGTAAATATTTAGTTGGCAGTATTGAACTAAATATTTATTAAAATTGACTATATTTTTTTTTTCAGTGCAACATTGCTCGTTATGTTTAAGCGTCTTACATAATTATTTTGATAATCCAATAAAATTATTTATTTTTAAAATAAAATTATTTTAAGATCTGTATCTATACTTAAATTTTTAGGTATTTCAATAAAATCGTTCTTTTCATGCGTGATAAGAGAAAATTACGAGATAAATGCATGCGGAAGCTTCGAGTGTTAAACATCGAGGATCTGAACGGGAATCAGAGATCGATACTGGTTTCCCGTCAAAATCTGCATACTCGTTGAAAGCCTGGCGAACAGAAGACCCTTCTTTCCCAAGGAAAGAGAGGATTCACCAAGAGTAATAATTTGAAGGACAATCGTTGGTTGACGTATAATCTATAAGTATACTCGCGTAACCGAGCGTTGTATCAGCTGCGGATGAATCACACAGCTGATTTGATGACAGGCGGATGTGTGTAACGAAAAAATGGGGAAAAAACCTGCGACTTGCGGAAGTGACAACTCCTTTGACTTCCCGGCATGAAGAAATAATTCGCTCGGTGAAAGATGCGATTAATTCATTTCTATCTGATGGCGTGGCGCGAACGCGCGAGTGAGTTGACGCGATGCTTATGGAATTTAATCTATAATTATGATGTAAAGACCACGCTCTGGCCGTCTAATCGGAGACACGTGTTGCATTTAATCAGAGAGGCTGCGTCACTCGCAACGCCACGCGCGGCTTCGCCTGCGCTGATCTCACTTGTCACCGTTATTGCTTCGGTATCAATCAAGGAGCGATACAAACGTGAATGAAAACTTTACAATTTTTCATGGTGCACACTTTATGCCGTACCACAGAGAGATAACCCTTTTTGACACATTGATTGCCACAATTAAATAATTTGCTTTTCGATGATTTTTTTATCAACAATATGTCAGTTTATAATATACTAATTATATTTGTCTTTCACAAAACTTATAATAAAATTTTTATTTTTACCTTCAAAAATATTAACACATTGCTAACGTTTATCTATACAAGGAAACGTTTTCGTTAAAAAGTATCTAAAAATTTAACTACACTAAAAAAATACTAAATATTTGTTTGAATAACTTTAAGTAAATATTTACTAAATGTAAATATTTATTTATTTGATACCTTTGATTTAACTCATTTTTTTATTAAGTAAATATTTATTTAATGTAAATAAATTATTAGTATTATTCAAAGAAATATGTACTAAGATTTAATAAATTTTTTTCAGATACAAACCTAATAATAATTTTATTTAAAATAATTATGTAAAAATTATAGTTTAGTACGTTGACATTTTTTACAGCAGTTTATATGTACTTGAGCGCGTTCTCTACATAATTATTTTAATAATCCAACAAAATTATTTTCAGATTTGTATCTACCAAAATTTTTAGATACTTTAACAAGATTGTTTTTTTTTTTGCTATCATGTAGACCATTAATTTTTTAATTAATTCGGTATAATCAATTAGATAGAATGAATCTATGATAAAGGAACTGCTCAAAGAAACTCTTCTTTAAATTTGACCGACTTTGAATTCGAAAAGTCGGTCACGATAATAAAACGCAGCGATAAAGGTTGCATAGTTTTCCGTCGACGGTATTCATCGAGCAATCTCGGATCTGACGTCACGCAAAATACGATTAATCGATACGTGAGAGCTGTACCAGCGATACCCCTCCACTTTTGTTTCGTGGCAGTCAAGCCATCAATGATGTTACGAATCTTTTCATTGATGGTTACGTTTTTATTTTCCTACATATTGCAACGTCTTAAAGACTGCATTGATTTCATAAAAGTTCAAATTTTTTCATATTTTTACATCGCAGAGGCAATGAATCGATTTAGACAATTCAATCTTTGCCAAAGAAAAGTATTACTTCAAGAATTGATAAATAAAATAATAATAATAAAAATAATAAAATGACATAAACAGGCAGTAGGAAACACTGCAACGCGGAAAATGGGACAGCGAGAAATTGTGGAAACGGTATTCCTGGAAACGACATGTGCTTCCTTATTTGCGTTTGCGAGCAATGTTACGGTACGAACCGTGTCAGACACGAAGCGCAATTCAGACACGAAGGAGTTTCGCGCGAGTAATTAACGACCGTGTAGACATCTGACCGTTGTAGGTGGACAGGATCAAATCGCAGCTGCAGTATGAATTCACTGTTAATGGGGCTAAACGGGTCAAGAACACTTTGTTATGCAGTGATGGATGATAATAGCTGATAAATGAATGGTTAATATTTCGTGTTACCTACTAATACGATAGCCCTAAAAGTCGATTTTTACGAGCGCAATATGATAGCCAGGTGGTAACGAAATTGACCTGTGCCGAAGAAAAAATTTATACGATTGATCGGCGATGCTTGCGCGATGGTTCAGAATCAATCAAGTGGATGATAGCTTCATAAAGTGTCATACCGATCGTCTGATCGAGATAAAGTTAGTCTGTTTTATGTAGATTTTTATACATAATAAAAAATGGGCAAATTTTCTTGACTGAATAATGAAAATATCTAATAATTTTAAGTTGGAATTAGACCGATAAGAATAAATTAAATGATATCCTATTTTTAATCAAAGCAAATTTTGGTATTTATTCAAATTTGCAAATACATTTTTTAGTTCTGTACTTCAATATTGTAATAGTGCTTATTAGCATCATTATTAAAAATTAACTATCAATGTAATTTATGATGTTATTTCTGACCTCAATTTATGATTGAGTTTCAAATCCGATAAGCCGATTCAGCGAGCAGTTCATGGAACTGAAAAATGTATTTGCAAATTTGCATATAAATGTTATTAAGCACCAAGATTTGCTTCGACCAAAAATAGTATTTTCTTATTTGAAAATATCTAATATATCAAAAAGCGAAGTTCATTTTGAATTAAAATGGGATTGTTTTCACTCATAATCAGCTAATAATTAATCGGACATATTTCGAAGACAATCAATATAAAAAACGGGGAGATCTTCCTCTCATAAGTTATAAGCTAACCCGACCCTTAGTGAAGGGAATTTATGAGATGTCGGAGGAGAGAAAGAGGTAGCTAATAAAAATATACAATCTGTGATCTTCCCTGCGGCAAAGGGAACTTTAAATTGACTATTTTCAAGGCTGACTTTAAAGTAGGCTCATTGATTTGGAGGTCCTAGAACAGTCATGTATCTTAACCTTGGTAACCTTAGAAATACTCCTGGAGTCACGCCAGTCTCCGAACCGGTCGGTTAAACGAACTGTCTGTCTCCGTCAGTGTGTCAACTCCACTTACATTAATTAGCATTCAGATCTCATCGGTCTTACTTATTCGCCGGTTGTTCGACTAAGTTTGTATTATTGTAACTTAACATTCTAGTAATTTCAGCTCGTTGGAGCCTCGTGCCATGGTCAACGTGCGAGAAGCCCAATTGCGATAAAACGAAAATAACGGAGAACTTTCAACGCGCTATTTCAAGTGCATCGAAATTAAACAGCTGTCGCGGTGCATGCCAACGCAGTCATGCAGCAAAATGTTATAGTTACCTAACAACACGTCCGGTGACTCGACTCTCCCGTTATCGCGAAATATATCAAATTCGCGAATGATGTAACTTTGGACCACGTCCAGAATCCGTGAGTTTAGTTCTCGGGCAGATGACACGCGTACAAAGGCCACTCGCATTTCACTTTACAACTTATTATTGATCTTCTTTCTATTATTGAACTTCTGTCGTTCCTTCTAGAGGCCGTAGATGACCGACTTCTGTTGTTATCGCTTCATCGCGAGTGACAAATTTGCGTATCAATGAGTACGACATCGATAATGGTAGCGCGCGATGTAGTTCTACATGGAAAGGATGGTTTTGTAGTATTTAAAAATTTAATTAGATAACAAAACTAAAAATAATTTTGTTGGCCTATCAAAATAATTATGTATGACACTCAAGTTGACTACTAGACTTTTGACAGGATTGTTATCATACTTGAGTTTTCTACATTATTATTTTAATAGTTCAACAAAATTATTTTCCGATCTGTATCTGACTAAATTTTTTAATACTTTAACAAAATTGTTCTCTCCGTATAGCTCTGTTCTTTTATTCCTGCATTAGACTGCAGTAGAACTTTCTTTCTTGTTTTCAAATATCAAACATATACCTATTTCATTTGAAGTTCCAAAGATGTGTATATACTAGTTCAGTTATTGAAAACAGATCTTATATTTCCTCGAGTTTATTTATCATATCGACGTTCAAACGATTAGAGATGCACAGAAATAATTTTGCTAAAATATCTAAAAATTTGGCTAGATTCAGATCTGAAAATTCTGTTCAGCAAAATAATTACGTAGGACGCTCAAACTAGTTGCTAGAATATCAAATTTTTGTAACTTGCACATGCTTGAGATTCCTATGTAATTATTTTGGTGGCCCAATAAAATTATTTTCTTTTAAATATTTCAACAAAATCGTTCGTATAAATTATTCTTTCCATATGCGCTCCAGACGAATATAGGCTCCGCACGGGAGAAGGATCTTAAAATGCAAATTCAATTCTCTGAGATTCCACATACAGATATCGGTGATTTATAAATTCACCAAACAAAGCCCTATCAAGTCTTCTCTTCTCTAATTTACTTATTTTTTTTTTATAACTCGGAGGTCGGTGATACATCTCGGGGTTGTCCGTCGGCCGCAAGCTCATTTATTCAATTTAGACTCCGTTTTTAATTAACATTCTTTCGTCTGTAGTCCGAAGATGTCCTTATTGTGACCTTTGTAGGGCGCGACGCTGACGTCATAGGTCAGCGGTCTCGTAGACGCACCGTTGCGCCCATTATTCTTTTATTCAACTCGCGGGTTCTTAACTAGAGTTTTACGATCTTTTGTTTGCTTTTGTCCTTACACTAATTAATATTATTTCTTCTTCTTGCCGAACAAGGAGGCGGGGTCACGGACCTGGAGATCAAGAGCTCTCTGGTATTTTTCATTTTTTTATTTGGATTTGTCATTTGTGCGTAAATTACCGTTTATTGCGTCGATGGCGCGCGAAGATGACTTTGAGGACACTTTGTGGCGTGTCGGGGAAAGACGGGTCAAACGAACGACCCACTTATGAGTTCCCGCGCGGCGACAGATTATTTGCATTAATTGCCCGTTTCTCAATGAAGGCGTTCGTCTCCGCGAAGAGTACACGCAATCGGAGACACTCGATTCTTCGTCTATACGAGCACAGAAGCAGCTGCCGATGCAGTTCTCGGAAGCATGTAGAACGAGGAGCACATTGGAGTACGCATCGTTGAGTAGAATAATTTTGCGCTTCATGTATTATAAGAATGTTATACGGATTATGTAAATTTTCACGAACGCGCCGCGTCCTGCGACTCTTCGATTAATTTCTAATCAATTTTTCTTTAATCTTAAAAATATAAAAAAAAGAATGATTATTGCTGAAGTATCTAAAAAATTTAGCTAGATGCAGATCTGAGAATAATTTTGTTGAACCATCAAAATAATTACGTAGGAAACTTACTTTCTAAAACTTCTAGAGTGAAATGTCACTCTAAAGAATAAAATCTCACTCTTAAAGATTGAAAATTAAACTATTCTTTTTAAAGACTAGCTTAATTATCTCTTTAGAGTAAGATTCCACTCCAAAGAATTTAGAGAGTAAGCATGATGAACAATCCTGCAAAAAGTTTTGACATTTTAGTAATCAGCGTCCCGTATGATTATTTTGATGGTTCAATAAAATTATTTTCAGATTTGTATCTACATAGCTAAATTTTTAGATATTTCTACAAAACCATTCATTCCGTAAAAGTCTCAATTTGTTTCATAAGATGTGATAGTTGAAGTCAAAAGCAGTTAAATTTTGTTCATCAACACGCAAATATTGTGCCTATTTCTTTCTATCAGAAATGTTTGTTCCTAAAAAATGTAATTCTGCTATTTGTGTGTGTATTTGTGTATGTGATTTGGATCTTATAGAGAAGTGCATGTACGTATTTAAATTTAATTAAGTACCATCGGCTGGAAAATCGGTATCGTTACGCAAGCGCGTGCGCTTGTCCGAACTCAGGAAGCTGAAATCACAATCCTCGTTCCAGTCTGGTAAATTTCATCAATATTATAATGCAGCTGATTCGGGTGACACTCGTTTCAGAGTTACGTGATCCGTAATAGACGATCGCATGGACCGATCGTGCGAGTAACAGATGTTAAGCTCGTTGCTGTGATGAAAATGGTTGAATCGCCGTCAACGAGAACGAATTGTTTCAATCTAATCATAAATTATTAAATTTTTCAATATATATTTGCCGTATTGACAGAGATTGATTATAAAGGGAATAGGATTAAATTTAAGTCTTTTTTATTGTTATAATAAAAATTGATTAATTTCTTCTAGATGTTATTTTTCATTATTTTCTAACTATATCTTTAATCTGTGACAATTTTTAATAAAATTAATTTTTAATAAGATTGATAAAGAAGATAATAAATATCCATGGGTTAAACATCGCAAAAATTGGTCTTAAAAGAGAGAGAACGAAGATACATATCTAGGAAATCTTCAAATCGCTATTTATATATAACGCGGAACATCGTCTAAATTAAATTCCCGCAACTTCGTACTCTGTCGACTTCTAAGGTTTGTTTTTTATTGCTGTACTAGATTGCACTAGAACGTAGTTACTCTTCCCTTTTGTCAAACTTCAAACATATACCTATTTCACTTTAAGTACAAAAAGTATATACTAAGTTCAGTTATAAAAAACAGACTTCTAAAGTGAGAGAGCTATAAAAAACTATAAATTTTTATAGCCATAAAATCTATAAAAAGGCTATAAAAAACAGCTGTAAAAACAGATTTCTCAAATAAAAGAATTAGAAGTCAAAGAGAGAGATTGACAATTTGTTCGGTAGAATGCTATGCGTGGGGACGTTGCACAAGTCTAGAAAGACTTCCATCATTCTCTCTAGAATGTTTCATGACGAATCATACGGCATTTAAGCTGCCAACACCTTGAAATCGTTCCAAAGCAGACGGAATGACGCGTCTCGCGGCCGGCCCCAACATTGCAAACTCTTGGCAACGTTATTGTTGTCAACTGCCAGTTGTTACCGAACCCTACATACCGCTTGAGCACACCTGGTTGTGCGATATTGGTGTCTCTCGAAGTTGCGCGAAGTTAGCGAAAGGACTTTCATAGAGTAAATTAAAATATTTAAAATCATATAAGAAGTCGTGAAATTAAAATACATAGAAATTAAAATAAATACGAAAAGAAGAAAAAAAACATACAAAGATTTTAATAAAAACAACATTATAAAATATATGATCCTTTCAGGATGTGGACCGCACACTGCCAAAATTTAGTATTCATTGCCTTTGTGTTCTTACCCTCCGTCGTGAGAGGCATCCCGGATTATTCTGGACTACCACCGGGACCGTATTGTGCCTCGAGGTATCCTGAAGGTAGTTGCTGCCCAGGACGACAGGATGAATGCAGCGCGCCGATCCTCAAGACGTTGTGCTACTGCGACGATTTCTGCAACCGAACTCGCGAAGAGGACTGCTGTCCAGATTACTGGTACCATTGCAGAGGGCTGCCGACCACCACATCGGCACCCGAGGAGCTAAGGAGTTCGTATATGTAAAATACAACTATAAAAATAAAATTTAAACATATATAAATTTATATAATCTACTATAATAATTTATGTGATGTATTTGTGTAATCAGACTTACCTTGCATTTGAAGAAAATACGTCTCAAGCATTGAAATTGCATAGTTGAAGTTGTTTACAATGTTGGATTTTGATGTAACTGTTCATATTTTTTATCGATACGTTAAGTTTGTGTTTTTGAAGTCTTGTGTGTTGTTTCAGTATGCTTTTTCCAAGGAAAAGAGTACTATCACGGGCAAACGTTGAAAGTTAATTGTAACACATGGTAATATCTTCTCTTCCATTTTTAATGTAAATAAACGAGAAAAAGTACACGTACGAATTCTGTAAGTTTTATTTACATTGCAGTAAATGCTCCTCGCTTGGCAAGCGCGCCGAAGTGCTCTGCGAGGAGAACCGCTGTTTGATCGAGCCGGAGTTGATGGAGGAGCTCAATTTGCAAGGACCAACTCTAGGTTGGCAAGCGGGCAATTATTCCGAATTCTGGGGAAGGACACTTCGGGAAGGTGTGGAGCTTCGTCTGGGCACTCTCAACCCCTCACAATCCGTGAGTGTTTTAGAACCCAGTGAGAAATGATAATGGAATTCATGTCGAATCGACGTCGAATTAGATGACTTCGATGTCACATCGACGTCGATTCCACTGTCATTTCTGACTGAGAATCATTACAGAGATCAGGTTTAAGTAATCAAAAGTCTGTCCATAAATTATCGCATATAAGACATTTACGGAATATATATATTAACTATAAAATAGATCATTTTCCGCGATAATGAATTTTTGTAACATCTTGATCACAGCACAATATACATTTAAAGGCGACAATCAATTATTCAAGAAGACAAATTTAAAAATCGCTGTCGGAACGGAAAGTTTTCATACAGCGGACTTGCACGAAACTCTCTTTATACTCAATGAATTCAAAATAAGGCAACCTTAATACGTGGCTGTCTATAGACGCCACCACCACGCAATACCACCACGTAAGATTAGGTCAATTGCTTTGACTTGTGCAACCAAAGTTAAAATTCTAACGGCTAAAGCAATCTTTTGTATTTCGCTGCGGGGCTCTTATGAATAAGAAAACGCCCAACGACGTTGCTTGCGGCGTCTTTTAGTCCTCCGAAATGCCTGAACACATTCCCCGAGGACGCGAATATCTTCTCCTCTATCGTAAATGAGATTCGTCAATATGCACGCAGGTAAATGGAACTCGTGATCAAAGAGGCCCCAGGGTCGTCTCGCTTAAAGCTCGCTTAATTTGTACACCCAAAAAAAAATAATTTTAATATTAGCAGAAAAACCGCTAAATCTTAGAGAATTTTATTCTTATATACGGCCTCAAGAGGAATCTTCTAAAATCAAGAGGAAAATATGCTAAGCACAATATTCTTACTGTTAGAGTATTTTCGTTTTGCATCTGCAGTAAAAATCTTGCTGTTCTTAATATGAATTTCCTCTTGTACACAGCTTAATATTCTTATAGTTAGAGTAATTTCGTCTTGCATCTGCAGTACGAATTTTACTGGTCTTAATATCAATTTCCTCTTGTATATAGATTATTTAATATTGTTTTAAGAGATATTATATATACTTTTGAGAAACTTTAATTAAAGAGTATTCACTTCAAAGATATCACAGGATTTGACGTCTATCGCCATGTTGTGATCCATTGTTAATGTCAATATTTCATGAACGGTAAGGTTCACGAAACGTTAGCATTAGATAACGACGATAACCCTTTGGCATCTTTGAAGATATTATCTTTACTGCATTTTTTTCCAAATAAAAATACCTGCATCATATCTATAACAAGCAATGCACTACGTGATAGACTTACGCTCAATCCCACGACGGTAGAACGCGGTGTCTTTTGAGGCGATCCATTCATCCACCCATTTTTGGACTTCGTTGTGACTGGAGAAGTGTGTGTCCATAAGTGCGTGTTGCATCGATCGGAAGAGATGGTAATCCGACGGTGCCAAATCTGGAGAGTACGCTGGATGCGGGAGAACTTCCCATTCAAGTTCTAGAAGTGCCTGCTTCACGCTTTTCGCGACATGCAGTCGAGTGTTATCATGCAACAAAATGACTGCGTCGATTGTTGGCTACGGATGATCTTTTTTGCATCAATTCGTCACTCAATCGGCCTTTGGAGTAACATTTAACTGTTTCGACAACTCTAAAAGCGTTTGAGCTGGATTCTCATCAATTCTTGCAGCTCGACATCTTCAAATTTTTTCGGCTGTCCTGGACGTTCTTTGTCTCTCACATCAAAATCACCGTTTCGAAAGCGGTCAAACCAAACTCTACATGTTCTTTCCGATGGAGTTTCATCACCATGCACTTCGGATAATAAGCGATGCGCTTCAGCTGCGGTTTTCTTGAGGTTGAAGTAGTGAAGAAGCACATGTCGGAAAAACAGCTTATCGCGATTCATTTTCCATCGATTGGAAAATTTCTTTGACGTCGAGAAATCTAACCTGCGAGGATTGAATCACTTTCCGCGATGTTCTAAACAAGAGATTTCTTCTTCTTCTAATATTTAAGTCTTCTTCTTCTTCTTCTTCTAATATTTAAGTGGCCCAGGTTCCGGCGATAGCAAAGACCGGATAAACATGGCCAACTAATATTTAAGTGGCCCAGGTTGCGGCGATAGTAAAGACCGGATAAACATGGCCACTAAACAAGAGACGTATGACTTCATCGTCGAAACTCGCCAGCGTTGGAGCCAGCACCCTCTAGTAGCGAGCGGCAGGAATTAAGTTTAACACTTACTATGATACACGCCAACGGCCAAAAAGCAGCGACAGGCAGCACATATTGCTTTTCATGTTAAGGCCCGTCTACAATACACGGAGTAAGAAGTAAGAGTAAGAAATTGACCAATCACAGTCGAATGTGAGAAGAATAATCGACTGTGATTGGTCAATTTCTTACTCTTACTTCTTACTCCGTGTATTGTAGACGGGCCTTCAGAGGGCGTTCCGCTTTAAGTAAACGTATTCCTCTTAACACAAGAGGAAAACTGTTAGAATAATCTCTAATACATTTTTGATGAATAGTCCAGAATACTCTTTCTGTAAAAGTTTCTGCTTAGAATATGAGGTTACCGGAAATTTTACTTTACAATTAGATTATCTTTTTTTGGGTGTACGTAATTTTCATCATAAACTTAAAGAAAAGATTGGTTGCAGCAAATTAAATGGTTAAATGTGGCATAGCATTTTTAATTGGCTGTAGCAACCAATTTTTGCGTTAGCCAATCAAAATCCTATATTGACGTTGCGTTGATAGGCTAAGCCCGTATCCTCATATGGGCAACAGCGCTTTGACACAGAGCTTTGATTGGTGAAAAGCCGGTTGTAGGGGTAAAATTTAATTATCTTTTTTTGGGTGTACATAATTTTCATCATAAACTGAAAGAAAAGATTGGCTGCAGCAAATTAAATGGTTAAGTGTGGCATAGCATTTTTAATTGGCTGTAGCAACCAATTTTTGCGTTAGCCAATCAAAATCCTATATTGACGTTGCGTTGATAGGCTAAGCCCGTATCCTCATATGGGCAACAGCGCTTTGACACAGAGCTTTGATTGGTGAAAAGCCGGTTGTAGGGGTAAAATTTACCTTCACATCATCCGTTTTTCACCAATCAGCGTTCGGTGTCAAAGCGCTGTTGCCCGTATGAGGCTGTTGCAATCAATTAAAAATGTTATGCCATATTTTACCATCTAATTTGTTGCAGCAACCAAACTTGTCTTTTAGTGTAGATCCTATTACTTTATATATTAACTATAAAATAGATCATTTTGATGCGACAATAGGTTGGCTTAAAGAGTTAAAGAGATTTTTAATATATTTATTTATTCAATATATATATGTCGTATCTAAAAGTATATTATACGACCCGGATGCACTGCCGCGGGAGTTCGACTCCAGGACGCGCTGGTCACGCGACATATCCGGTGTTCATGATCAAGGATGGTGCGGCGCGTCCTGGGCCATATCCACGGCCGATGTTGCGACCGACAGGTTCTCGATCATGAGCAAAGGTGCCGAGGACGCAGAGCTGAGTGCCCAGCATCTGCTCTCTTGCAACAACAGAGGACAACAAGGCTGCAGAGGCGGTTATCTTGATCGCGCTTGGCTCTTTATGAGGAAATTCGGGTACTTTACAATCTAATGGTGAACGAATTCAGTCACTTACACTATACTGATGAGTATATATTAAAGCTGCTTTATGAAGTACCTAAATATAAAGTATCTAAATATAGTGGTGTAATATTGATAATACAATGAACTTTGACAATGAAACAATACATGTATATTGTGTTAAACAATGTAACAATGCCATTTGATTGTTTAAAATATTCATTATGCTATTTAACTTCGCCAATTTCATGTATAGCAGCTTTTAGTGTGCATCACAATGCAAGTGACTGAATTTACTATAAAATTTTCTTTCAAATATCAAACAATATTCCTAATTGTACACAGTCTTGATCATAAATTTTATTAAATAAACATTAATAAGAATAAGAACTATAAGCCAGATTTCAATATATTTAAATTTGTGAACAGACGTTTCGACCTTATTGTCAGGTCATCCTCAGTGTATATAATGTAGAAAAATTAAATGCAAAATTAATAAAAATTATAAAACAGTTAGATACAAATTCTAAAATTATAGTTATGCTAACATGATGGTCGTATTCCTTTATATGTTTTTTATACTGCAACAATGTAATGCCTTTCTATCATGTAATATTCTGATAGTAATGACTTTAATTTTAGAATTTGTATCTAACCGTTTTATAATTTTTATTAATTTTGCGTTTAATTTTTCTACATTGTATACATTGAGGATGACCTGACAATAAGGTCGAAATGTCTGTTCAAAAATTTAAATATATTGAAATCTAGCTCATAGCCCTTATTGTTTATTTATTATTGAGCTATTATAATATTACCTTTATAAATTTTATTATTTTATATATTAACTACAAGAGTATATACTCATATATTATAAAATATAGATCATTTTGATTCAACAATAAATTAATTTAAAGAAATCTTTAATATATATTACTATTTTATGTCATGTTTAAAAAGGATTTGTTCTATAATGTACGGTGGTAAATTTCTGCTTAAACACGTGACTTTAATATCATTAATCCTTTTGTTGCAGCCTGGTAGATAAGGACTGTTATCCTTGGACCGGTAAGAACGATCAATGCAAACTACGTAAGAGAAGCAATCTACAGGCCGCCGGTTGTCGAAAGCCACCAAACCCGCTGAGAACAGAATTGTACAAGGTCGGGCCGGCTTATCGTCTGGGCAACGAGACTGATATTATGCAGGAGATTCTGACCTCTGGACCAGTGCAAGGTAGCTATAACTTAGACGGTCACCCATTAATCGAAATTCTAAAATTGTAAGAAGAACAAGAAAGTTAAAATAATGTCAATACATCATATTGGCCAATTATTGATATAATTTATGTCATTTATGTCTTTTTATTCATGATTCAGTCAGTATTACATTATTTTGATTTTCTTATTCCTCTTCAGATGTATTGATATTTAAAGTCATTATATTCTGCTGAAGGAGACATAATATTCCGCGATATTAAGAGAATATTATATAATATAAAGCAACGTCTTTTTTTTTACAGCTACCATGAGAGTCTATCAAGACTTCTTCGTATACAATAACGGAGTATATAGGCACTCTCAAAGTGCGGAATTACACGATTCCGGTTATCACTCGGTGAGAATAATCGGTTGGGGCGAGGAAAGGTCTTATCGCGGTCTACCGCTCAAATATTGGGTAAGTTTACACGATATCACACCCATATCACATGATAACATTTGTAAAAGAGAGAAGAAAAAGTTTAAGAAGTGGCACAAGTGTATATCATTTTTATACGTCATTGAATATCGTAAAAATGTCCCAATGTTTGGAAAGTTGAAATAATTAGAAACAATTAACTCTGCTAGGAAAAATTAGCTGAATCGACGTCGATCGACTAATCATTTTTTATTAGAACGTATTGAAAGTTATTGCGATTTAAAATGCTAAATAATTTAAATTTAATCTTTTTTTCAGCTGGTCGTAAACTCCTGGGGATACAACTGGGGAGAAAACGGGCTCTTTAAGATTCAAAGGGGAACGAACGAATGCGAGATCGAGTCGTATGTATTGGCGGTATGGGCCAAGACGATATAAAAAGAAAAAAAGAAACGAGGAAAATACCAAAGTACTAGAATATCCGATTGTCATAACACTGTTGGTGCATTTATTGAATCTCCGTCGTCGGTCCGTCGTCATGCGCAATAATGCGATTGTCATCGGGGACAATGAACGATACATTGATGTTCAAAAGTATGTGATCCAATTGCCTGATCCGTACATGCCTTATTACACGTAGGATCGGGAGGGAACGAGCAAGAAACGAGAGGGAGACAGAGTTGTTTATAAATATTTAATAATTATAAGTACGTGGATAGTCGAAAAAAATATCGTTATTTTCTCATTATTCGTAGACAACAATAATCGTTTTACATAGAAACGTTCTCACCGTTACGCGTCGATGATCGATAGTGTCGCGGCGACTTCGATGTGTAAGAAGTACTAAGTGCCAAGCGCTTGAAATAAATTTTATAAGTACGTAATAGTCTCTTTTTCACTTCGTTAAACGATACGATTATACTTCTACTCGCGGTTTTAAACACTTTGCGTTTTTTTAAATTTAATCTGCAGTTAAACCTCTTTGTGTTATATTTTTAAAATTAGACACACGTACGTTATGTGTGAGGAATACTCATCACGGAAAAACAGATTTGTTAAAACAACTAGAAACTTCACTGATACAGCAAATCTTCAGTCGTATATAAACAGTCAGTTTTGTACGTTAAAGTAGCAAAGTTATATGAATAAAATAGCGATTATAGGTAATCACATTCGTTGTAATAGTACTGTTAATACAGCATGACTTTCTATAAAAGTCAACCCAATACATAGATCAAAATTGTTAATAAAACATGCTAACTAAGATGACGTGTTCTTTTGTCGCTGTAATGAAGAAAACTTCTTCCATTACCTATACAGCACAGAATTTGCTGCAAAATTTCTGCACTATTACTTAAACATATAATGTTGCTGCAATATTACAGCAGTGTTGATGCAACTTTTATTCAACTTTGTGCTGTAGGGGTATAGATGTTAAACTCGCGCAGTAAGCTATAGCTTTGCTGAACCACTTGATCTACTTTTTCCGTGATGATGTTCCCATAAGGTAAATGGCAGTGTAATAGTGTATTAGGATGTGATACCACTAATTATGTTCTTAACAGATAATCGAGCTTTTTGTACATATACTTGTGCAAGATGGACAATATAATTTCCTTCAATTCTTTCCTATCGAGTTCTTTCTGTAATTGACTAAAATAAATTTGTATCAAACATATACGGCATATAACACGCAGTATTAGGCACTCGAGGGACGATTGTGCACGTTTTGTATCACTAATTAAAAGGAACTCTCTTACGATGATTTCATCGTTAGACTACGACGCTTCGTCTGTTGCTTTTGCAATGGGGACTGTACACTTCTAATTTGTCCCGCGGTGTGTTCATCGCGGAATAATCGATGGGGAATGGTATGGTATTACCGCGAATCATGCAAGCATCCGTCATACCCAGGAAATGCTCACCCGGTCCGAACGGGCCGCGGCCGAACAAGAAATTGGCGAATACTAACTGATACTGCGCCCAGCCAAGAGGATGGTCTCCATTCTGAAACGAAGTTTTCCTATCGTTATTAACAAATTTTAATAATTAAGGATTAATTGCTCTTATAAAGAAGTAATAAGAATTTAATAAAGAAATATATAATTGTCTTTCTGTATAAATAATGCTATTAGTTTAGGTCCTACCTAAACAACCTTGCTTTAAGAAATCATCAAGCTGAAATTGACCAATCATAGTCGATTATTTTTCTCGTATTCAACTGTTCTTATAGCTTTACAGCTTTTTAAAGCAAGGTTGCGGATTTAGATCAAAGCAAGGTGGATCTATAGATTAATAGCTTATTGTAGACTGTGTATAAGACTTTTTACTTCCTAAAGTTATAACTTCTCTTAATCCTCCAAATCCTAATATATTTATTTGTTTAAGCTCTTGTTCTAAAAAATTAAAAAAAAATATCTACTTGATACAGATAAAAAATTTAGTCGCATTAAATTACAATTTTAATTTTTTACGAAATTATTTTAGAAATCTAACTAACCGAAGTCAAAGAATTGTACGCGATATCCAGGCACTTGTTTATCCTGTCAGTGTCCAAACCGACCACGGAACCATAAAAGGCTGCGAGTTCCTTTTTGCTGATCATTCCACTTCCGGAACTATTTATAGCGAGGAAAAATACTCTGGGCATAACTTTAACCCAGAACGGCATATCATTGTAACTAGCACCGTCCGGCGGTGCAACGATCTGCGCCCACCAGGATAACCAGGCCTCGAGATCGATCTTTTTATTCGGCTCCGCGAGTCCTTTCTTATCCTGAAGGACCAAGCCGGCGAATCCATTTTCGATCTCCAGAAGCCTTAGGTACTCCGGACCATTCCATGACCAATCAGCAAATCTTCTCAAACGCTATCCGAAAAAAAAATATTATTTCTTTGTATAGATGTCTCGATGATTATCGATTTTATTGTATAGATATGTAATTATAAATTTAAAATAGTGTAATATTTTTTTATATACATATATCGCGGTTCTAATTAATAAAACATTTCTAGTGCGTTATTTTACTAAAGACTCCTATTCTTTTTTTTAGAAATATAGAAGAGAAAATTTAAAAACCTGAGTTTTTTAAGTATTATACTCATATTTTATAAAAATGAATGGGAAATCAAATTTTTGAAAGCAAAGTGTACCTCGGAGAATAACGAAAAGTCCTTCCTATTGATGTAACCATCTTTATCATGGTCTAAGAGGTATGTAAAAAAATGAGAAAATTTATCACGTTGAATGGGGGCTAAGGCCTCTGAACCTCCACTTTTACTGAATTCAATGGCGGATAAACTGTCGTCACTCGGAAAGCGGCTCACCCAGGTCGCTATAAAACACGGTAGTTAATTATATAATTAATTTAATTTTGATGATCAATATCCTCATCGTGAGAATAACAGAAAATAACAATAATAAATGAATTAATAATTTAAGTATCCTAATATTATTATTATAGTAAATAAATCAATTAGATATTAATAATAATTTAATTATTTGTTAAATAATAACAAAATAAATTAACATTACTAAATAAATTAATACATTTGTAACAGGATTGGCAAAAGTCCACATTTTTTGGATAAAGTCCATGCCAGTGGTAAAAACCGGTATTTTCCGGAAAAAACCGGCAAAAAAACCTGGTCTTTTCTATTAAAAATAATCAAATAAATATAGATTTGATTATTTTGAGTAAAAATACATTAAGAGAAAGACATAAGGGCCCTGTATGGGCTTGCTTTGAATCTTGTACAGTTGACAACATTATTAGGCAGAAATGTATTGCTTGTGGAACATTAGTTATAGTGGAAAAGCTCCACGATTGAAACAACATCTTCAAAAGTGTAGTAAGTTTGAAAAGAACGATGATGATAATTCAAGTAAAAGTGAATCAGACAGGAAGAGTGAAATGAATAAATCAAGTAATAGAAGAAAGATGCATCGATACCGAATCACCTTCATGTTCTTATATTTTAAAGCAGCAGTTTTATAGTTTTTACCAGTTTATTATTCCAGTGGATAAACTCCGGACCGGTAAAATTCGAAATTTATCCTGGTTTTTTCCACCCACTGGAATTTTCCTGCCAACCCTGATTTGTAATATAATTTCGACAAATATAACTTTTACGCTGTATATATAATACAAAATGAGATTTGCCTTGATTATATCAAGTACTTTCTAACTTTCGACTTTATAGCTAACTTATTATTGTAAATTTTTTTTTCTCAGAGAAAATAAAAATATAAGAAAATAAGAAAAAATGAAACAATTAATTTTTTAATAATACTACTATAAATTTTGTCAAAATAAAAAATTGAATTTTTGAAAAAGATTTTGTAAAAAATAACTGCGAGATTAATTCTCATTTCTATATATTAATATAAATTAACTTTAATCTCAGTTCAACTTAAGCCTGCGGTTTTTTTCTTATTGGATTTCTTGCGTTTTAATAAATTAGAATCAAAATTGGACTACACAAAATGCGCAGAATTTCTAGTAATTTATTAAAACGCTAACAATATAATCCAGCAAAAAAAAACGTACATCGTGTGCTGCAAGGTTTACTCTATACTTTCTTCTAACTTTTAGAACTAAAAAAAAGACAAAAAGTGAGTTAAACTAAGATTAGAGTTAATCTACGTTAGTAGAAATGAGACCTTGTTCTTTTTATGCCTATTTCTACCAATGCAATTTAACGTTAGTGTCTCGATTCAACTAAGTCTTCATCTTTTTCTAGTTTTAAGAATAAGAAAAAGATGAAGAGTAAATTGAACCGAGATTAAAGTTAATCTACATTAATGGAAACGGGCATTAGCTGAACTTGCACGGTTCATCTTTTCTCTTTTTCTCTTCAACGCAGAGAGAAAAGGAAGAAAGATAACCGTGCAAGAACTTTAACCAAAGAACAGACCAATGGATATAATAAGCAACGATTAAAATTAACAAATTAAAATCTAACAGACTCACTCCAGACGTGCACGCTCCAACCAGGCTGTTCCAGTTCGGGGGCGACGACTGGTGCGACGGCGAGCTCATCGACGTTGCTGCTGGTCGTTCTCCATCTTTTCAGAAGGTCCTTAGTCCGATCTCGTGTACGATCGCATGCCTGCCGCCAATTGGTGATGAATTTGCGAGGTACCTTGAGCGCATTGTTGTCATCCAGGCTGATCTCTTGGCTGCCGAGCGAGTCGCGTTGACTCTTGTCTTGTTCGCCGCCACCGCTCGACGTGCCATCATTCTCTGGATAATACATCGGGTCCTTTATGCTACCTGAGCGACTCTCCATGATGAACTACTTAGTCAGACGTTATGCCTTAGCTGACGTTACATATATTACAAAGGGGGGATTCACTCTCTCACCTGAAAATAATCAATTCCACCAGTCGCAGAGGTCACCGGGTCGCTCGATATTGCGACCGCGCCGTTTCGTCGCCGTGGAATCTTCCGTGGGGGTGTAATCAGGTGCAACGGCTAATGTGTAGACGCATAAATCTTTCTCGTACGACGACACTATATCTCTTGTGTGCAATTTATTTATTTTTAATCTATATACATTGATTGAACGTATTTCAATCAGAAATGATTGATCAATCGATGGATGTTGATCGATGCTGAATTTCTTGGCTGTATCAACATCGATTCGACGTTGATTGATCAATCATTTCTGGCTGGGATACTCTTCTGTTTCATTTAAAATTGCAAAAAAAAAATAAAATTTATTGCAATTAGGAAAAAAATCAAATGGATCAGAAAATAAAAGATATAAAAGAAATTGTCCTAATAAAATCTTCTATAAGTACTTTTCAAGGACATTCTGAAGATACGTAAAATCTATGTATAAAGTTAGTTTATAAATTATTTAATGAATTAATAAATTAATAATTGATAATTAATGGTAGGTATATTTTATGACACTTAAAATTCGGGATGTATCAAATATCCGAAAAATATCCAGTATCCCGTATTATTTGGTACTTTTTTGCTATCCGGTCGAATAGCCAAATATTATTAGTATCGCTAACAATATATCTGAAATTTTATATGTTGAAAATTTTATACCTTATTAATACAGAATTCTATACTTTTTAGTAGAACTTCTTGCAAATTCGCACGTTGCAGTTAAGGCGGTTTGTAATCGAAATAAATTGTCACCAGAAAATGCTGAAATGTATTGTTCACAATTTATGAAAAATTTATTAATATTAAAAATACAGTAAACGAGATTTATAACATACAATATGATAATAATATATGATAAATAAAAGTATTAATGGAAATATTATCCCTTTCCTCACCTGAATCAGATACAAGCAAGATATAAATAAAGTAAGAAATAAAAATATAATGATGAAAAAAAGAAGTTAAAAATAAATTTAGATTAAAGGTTACAGGAAAATTGTAAGGAAGAAAAAGTAAAATCTGCATATAAAAATAGGTATACTTTTTCTGCTAATAATTATGCAAATTAATAGACACCCAGATAGCGCAACCGATCCATTAAAACTTATAAAAAGTATTCATGAATAAAAGATGCACTTTTTAATAAGTTTTTTTAAATTAGTAATAATCTGTTCAAAATGGACTAATTAAGTAGAAAAATATATTTATATATAAAAACATATTTGTACATAATACATGTTTACAAATTATATCAATAATATATAAATAATAATTTATTTTTATAAATAACGATTTGTTTTTATACAAAATTAAGAAATAAAAAAAAAGAATAGAATCTGAAAAAGAGCTCACAATCGATAATATAAAAGTGAAACCTTTTGGGATCCTCAAAAATACTTTTAGAATAGAAATGGGACGAAACAGGAATTTATTTCGTAAGTGTCGAGACTAAAAAAATTCTTCAGATTCTGCTATTTAGGTAATTATAAATATATGTATAGATATTTTATGTTTTGCCATTTTATTCCATTTTGTTCCGGATATCGACAGATGTTCGCAAACGCGATTCTCGTCCCGCGTTGTAGAGGTCTCTGAACGTGACGTGGAGAACGAACGCGCCATCTTAATAAAGTGGCTCCCTCAACATAAGCCAGATTCTTTCCTTCTGTTGTAACTCGCGTGGGGTGAGTGATGTATGATTCGAATCGCGTTTTATTACAATCATCCTTGATTTTACGGGCGTCGGAATATGGGCAGATTGTTCGCCAGGCTTCCCAATTCGAGATCCTCTCATATTTTTCATAGACCTTCCCGTTGATCTATCATATTCATTGCGATGAAAACGTTAACCTCGAGGATGCCTGCCGCACTCGTGCTCGATGTTTCTCTCCTCCGGACCGACTTCGCGACATATCTCCGACGAAAATAACGATTTAAATGCTTATACTTTCATTAGAAAAAAAAAAAGGAATTGTTAATATAAAACTCTCATAGTAGAAATCATGAATAATGCATTGTTTAATCATCTTATTTGTATCTAGGGATTCGCGATGGGTGCATATAAGTATATGCAAGAGCTCTATCGCAAAAAGCAGAGCGATGTGCTCCGCTTCTTGTTGCGTGTCAGATGTTGGCAGTACCGCCAGTTGACCAAGATGCATCGTGCTCCTAGACCATCGAGACCAGACAAGGCCCGTCGTTTGGGTTACAAAGCCAAGCAAGGTAAGCATCACCATTCCTTTGCCAGATAGGAAACATGCTTTCGTATGAAAATATCAATTTGAGAATACTCAAATATACTGAGTCAAAGGCTTGTTCTTTCTTTTTTTAGCTGAATTTACTTGGTTCACCTTTTACTTTTTTCTTCAATATGGAAAAAAAAGAGGACAGATGAACTATGCAAAAAGTTCAGCTAAAAAGAACAAGTATAAAGTTTAGTTAATAATACTTTTCCAACAAGATGTTTTTATCTCAGGCATATAACAGTGGAAAATCTTTGTTTTTGAAATCAGTGATTCTATTCAGTATTCATATTTGGTTCTTATATTAAAAATTGTCTCAAGTAGTCTTAAGATGTCATGAACCAATCAGAATTGTATTAGCATCTAAAGACATTACTTAAGATAGTCTTGAAATAAGAATGGATATGAATATCGACTAATGCATATTCTGATAATTTATAGGTAGTTATAGATAAACATGAATTTGCCAAACTGTATTGCTTCTTTTAGATTTAAATGTTTTGTACTTATTTTACGAAACTTATTTTATGAAAACTGGCTTTACGGCTGATAAATTTTATTTTACATTTAAATCAATAAGCAATTCTTCAATGTAATATAATGACATCGTTTTAACTGCCTTATTATATCTGATACCAGAACATAAGTGATTTTGCATGACTCTACGTGAAAATTAATTGATGATTTGTACTTGCACCACTCTGACAGTTTTGTGGAGAGAATTATACCTACTACATCTACTGATATATTTGATAAATTAATTTTATGTGTACATAATCTTAAATGGAGAATAAATGCAAAATTTTATTTTTGTACAGGTTTTGTTATCTTCAGAATCCGTGTACGTCGCGGTGGACGCAAGCGTCCAGTTCCTAAGGGTGCGACTTATGGCAAGCCCAAGAGCCATGGTGTCAATCAGTTGAAACCAACCAGGAAACTACAGTCAGTTGCTGAGGTAAGATATTTGAATACAAGAGCTAAGTAGCATAAAAAGATTGTAGAAATCACATATGATGAATTGTACCATGCACCACTCTTACTTTAAAATGGGGAAGCAGTTGTACCTTCTGATCATAGACATTTCAATTACAGAAATTAGCTTCATTAATATTTATTAAAAAAATTTTTTTATTTTACATTTGTGTATTTCTAAAAATGATGATAGATTTGTTAATAATGAAAAACATTGATTCTTTTTCTTCCTTGGATGTCTGAAATTATTATTAATTTGAGGATTAACAGTCTTTCACTAGGATTTTTCACTAACAATGCTTTCTTGCAGGAACGCGTTGGCCGCCGTTGTGGTGGCTTGCGAGTGCTGAACAGTTACTGGGTAGCCCAAGACTCTTCGTACAAATACTATGAAGTTATTCTGATCGATCCTGCTCACAAGGTAATATTCAAAACAAATTTATAGTTTTTGTTATCCTTAAAAAGTAAAATTATTTTATTATTATTATGTTCGAACTGATATCTGAAATACTTTTTTTTATTTGACAATATGATGATATTTTATATCACCAATGAATGAACACATGATTCTTTATCTTCCTTGGATGTCTGAACACAACATACATTTTGAAAATTATTTTTTAAAGATTTGTTCGTCATATATACTTTTATCGTTTCCTGATTTTATTTCAGGCAATTCGTAATGATCCTAAGGTAAATTGGGTATGCAATGCGGTGCATAAGCACCGTGAGCTCCGTGGTAAGACTTCCGCCGGTAGAAGTTCTCGTGGATTAGGCAAAGGACATCGCTATTCGCAAACGATCGGTGGTTCGCGTCGTGCGGCCTGGAAGAGACGAAACACACTGTCTCTCCGCAGAAAGCGATAATTATTTTGTTTGTGACCTCCACTATGCAAGATACATCATTTTATTGCTTACTTGGTATCGATATCGTGACGTATCCTGTAAAAAAAATAAATATCTCTTTCCTAAAACTTGTAAAATTCTAATTTCTTCGATTTCTCTTTCTGTGCCCATGGAATCTTAAGTAAAGAAATCTTAAGCAGAAAATGTAATGGAAAAACAGTAGATAATGATTTTTTTAACCGATTTATTTTTTAATTATGCACATATTTAAAACAACGCAAGGAAAATAACTCATTGGCCGGGTCCAGAAAGTGACTTGTCCATAAATTTCTTTTTCGCAAAACAGAGCCACCATTTACTCGGTTTCCCATCCTCGCCATATACTTTTTCAACAATTCTAAGAGCCGTTTCCTGCCTAATTTGATGAAGATATTGCCTCATAAGATCTAAAATTGAAAGTAATATCGTATTGTCTAGAAATATCTTATTATATTAGTCGTTAATTTCCAAACAATAAGTTTACTACTTACCAGCTTCAGCAGGACTGCTTGGTTTGGCATATACTGAATTCAATGGAAAGCCGGGATCGCCAGGAATATCAAATTTGGAGATAGCAAGGGAAAACATTTCATTTATAGCTTGTGGTTGAGTCGCACACTTTTGTAGCTTCTTCAGGCATTCAGTAATGAATAGAGTGATATAGATTAAAACTCTGTCAGCCTCGCTCTACAATAAAAGCATAGTTTGATATATACAGGAATTATACTGTCTCACGATAGAATAGAACTTTTAAATGTATTACCTTAATCTCATATGTCCTAAAAAATACATTTGCTTTGAAGAAATATAACCCCTCGTCAATGATATCTTGTTCTTTGTTGTTAAAAGGAGGTGCAGGACCCCTGAATGTGGTTTTGATTGGCAGCAGTGCCATGTTTCCAATAGTGCCATGGCTCTTTGTGAAACTTGAGTGATACGCCTAAAATATTATAAGCAATGTATAAAACATGAAGTACATAAGATATTACAAATGAGGTGGATGACTAATCTAATCAGATTACTATAGGCTGATATTTATAGTTCGTGATTATTTTAAGACCATTCTAAGTAACGTTTTAAGATACAAATATGGATCTGTACTCTGTAGTCAGTATTTATGTAGTCAATTCTTAGGTTTAAGACTGTCTTAAGTAGTCTTAAAATGTTATGAACTAATCAGAGCGATATTAGTATCTTACGACAGTCTTAAATTAAGACAAATTGTTGAATAAATTAGTTAAGAGTCTAAAAGATAAGTAACAGACTACGAATATCAATCAAGCTGATATTTATAGTGGATTCTTAAGTCTGTCTTAAGTACAGTCTTAAGATATCACAACCAATCAAGAGGGCTGTATTAGCGTCTTCAGACATTACTTAAGACAGTCTTAAAATAAGAACTGACTACGAATAGACTGCAAGTTGGCTCTACATTATTATTCTGTCTTTAAAAATTGTCACCCAATTATAATTTAATATGTACGCGAAAATTTTTAATTTAATGAATATTTCACAAAAAAAGAAAAAATTATAGCAAAAATCTAGGCTGAAAAAGAAGAGACTGCACTTTGGTTATGGTAACTGGGTAACGCCCTTTAGTATTGCCGTTTATTTTGAAACATTGCTTGCGTTGACACAAAGTATCAGGACTTACAGGCATAACGATGGTAGAATAACAGTCTTCTAACAAAACGGAATAAACGGAGGCACGTCAGCTACAACATGCCTTGAAATGTCAAACTGTCGAGCTGATCAGCAAACCGTGACAATCTATGGTCTATTTCTGTTCCTGCACTAGACTGCACTAGAAGTCTCTTTCTCGCTTTCGACAACTAATCAAACATATACCTATTTCACTTTAAGTTCCAAAAGTGTACACTGGTTCAGCCACAGAAAATAGACCTCTAGTTCGAGCAAGCGACAGCAGATCGCGCTGATAAAGCTGCCGCGTCCAGGGACGCAGTCACCAGGAAAAGAGAAAAAGCAGTGACGACATTGACGACGTGTGTGCTTGTATACGATCGTGACGGCCAGTGTTGCGGGTTGCGGAGTCCCCGATGATGATGTCGCGTCGAGGCTCGCCGAGCTCGTGAAAACGCTCGACGAACGTTCAGCGCGCTCGCGTTCCCTCTGGAAACGACGACGACGGAGAGGAGAGAGGAAGCTCGTCCGCACATGTCGGTCTCCATGCAGATTGACAGCGGCATGTTGACGAATTCAGACACCAGCCTCTGCCGCGTCTGCCTGACCGTGGATCACAACAACCAGTGCATCTTCCGCAGGACATGGGACGATCCGGAGAGCCCATCCGGGTTGTCCGAGAAGTTGCAGCTATGCTGCGGCGTGGAGGTTTGTTTTCCACCTGCGCCTTCTGTTTATTTTGCATGCAAAATACGAGACGATCTCTTTTCTTATTCAGGTTCTGGAAGACGATGGCCTGCCGACTAGTATCTGCCTTGAATGCGTGGTGAAAGTCAACGTCGCCTACGAATTGAGGAAACAATGTCAAAAAGCAGACGTAGAACTCAGGAAGTTGTATGGGAAATCCTTAAAAACAAGCATTGCCAGCATTCCAACAAAAGTATTTTCATCTCTATATGAATAAAATTATAATAAGTAGCTAACTGGCTCAGGGAATTAACAATTAATTAAATAGAGAAGGGGACAAGTCTGATAATAACGATTTAATTTAAACCGAAGCATTTGGATAATTTATATGATTGAAAATACAATTGTTTTAAAATAATAATTTTAATAGTGTTCGGGCTGACATATATCTTTTTTGCTTTGCAGGACCAGCGTTGTCAAACTGACCAATCTTTTATCTTGGATGCAATCAGTTCGAGTGACAATATAGAGTTAAGTGCAGATAATGAAGTTGATATAGAGAAAACCATTATGCAATCAAATGTTATGAGACAAGAACAAATACTAGATGCTTTTGATCAAATCAAGCAGAATGTTTCAGTAGACAATGAAGTAGATTTAGACTGTGGTAGTAAGTATAAACAAGTAGAACATGACAAAATAGCTAATAGAACGAGAAACGAGAATGGCTATAGAACGAGAAGATTAATGTTTAAAAGGGTCACGTCTATAGAAAATTTGAGGAATTATAAAGAGAGACAGAGACGATACATCAAAAAGAGCGTAAACGTCAAACGCGACAGCAGCGATAGCGAGTATCAAACGAAGGCGAGAAATGTTCACGGCAGGATGGACAGAGCGTCCGAAATGGAATTGCAATATAAATGTCAAAAATGTGATAGATTTTATTCCAGTAAAAAGTCCTTAGATAGACACACATCGACTCATAACGATAAAGAGTTTAAATGCGATAGCTGTGATAAGCAATTCTTCTGTCTAGATAAATTGCATAAGCACATTAATCTGCACAGAGCAAAGGAGAAGCCAAAACCGGTGTTATGCAAAATCTGCAACAAGAGTTTCAGAAAGATCGACACTATGGTCAGGCATCTGAATACTCACAAGAAGGCGTATCCTAAGGACGTTTTCTCTATACTGAAGGAGATACGGGACAAGAGAAGATTGGAAAATAATCCAGAGTCTTTCGAAACGTCTCTCACGCTGGACGAGGACGAAGAAGTAGCACATGATGGACAATTTCAAAGTGCAAACAACGGCAATACGAGAGAGCTACGAAAACGTAATAATACAAAAGTGGAACTAAGAGACTCGGATTTGGTAAACAGCGACTCCAGCGATGACAAGACAGAGTCTTTTGACGACGCGTCGCTCTTCAATTGCAAACACTGTAGCAAGAGTTATCGTACCGAAAGGTCGCTTCAACGTCATCTGCTGGTACACGAGGAGAAGAAATACGTCTGCAATGTTTGCAACATGAAGTTCTTCCGACAGGATAGGCTGAAGAGCCACATGGATCGGTATGGTCACGACGAAACCAAGATGTGTTCAGAGCCGCAGAAACCGCCTGACGACAAGTCGGCCATCAAGCTGATAAACACCTGGATAAGAGAGGAACTGGATTCCGATAACGAGGGCAAGGGTTTCCCGTGTAGAATCTGTGGAAAATCATACGACACGAAGAAGTCCTTGTTGAAACATCAAATGAACGCGCACGGCGGACATAACGAGTACTGCACGAGTTGCGGTGCCGTGTGTAATTGCGCGTACAAGGATCAGGAGAAAGGCAACGAAAAGTCAAAGCCGTACACCTGCGAGGAGTGTAACAAGTCGTTCGAGAAGGAGATTAAGCTGCACAAACATCTGAGAATTCATGAGCGCGCCAAGGAGCAGCAGGACGCGAACTTCAAGCGTTTTCTGTGTCATATATGCAGCAAGACGTTTCGACAGAATACTGGCCTCATGTTCCACATGAGAACACATACGGGTTACAAGCCGCACGTGTGCAAGTACTGCGGCCGTGGGTTCACGTCCAACTCGAATTGCATCAATCATGAGAGGACTCACACGGGCGATCGACCGTTCGTCTGTCAATACTGCAGCGCTGCTTTCGCCAAATCGTGCACCCTCAAGGCTCACATCACCACGCATACCGGCGAGGCGAATTATCATTGCAAGACCTGCGGCAAATCGTTCCGTCGGTTGAAGTACTTGAAGGAGCACAGATTCACGCACACAGGCGAGAAACCGTACGCGTGTAAGATCTGCGGCACCGCGTACAGCCATTCTGGCAGTTTATTCGTACATGAGAAGAAATGCAAGGCGCAATTCAGTAATTATCAGTCGGGAGTTGTACAAAATGCACAGCAGCAACAACAGGTTTCCTACAGTCAATCCCCTCAGACCACCGGCGGCATTTCCGTGGCGTCCACTTCTTCGGTTGTCGCTCCTATCATCACTACGCTGCCTCAGGCTCACCTAAACGTAATTAACAGTACTCTGAATGTACAGGCGAACAAAGACTACGTGGATAATGTTCAGCGAATGAACGCGCATGCAGCGACTAACGCAACCACAGTTGTCTCACCAGGTCTGCATCCGAATGTTGACATCTCTGAAATGAGTTCCGCCGTCAGGAATTTCTCCATCATCGGGCAGATGTTTCATACTTAGGAAAGCGTACGAGCGAAACGCGAATCAAGACTACTGTGATAAATATCCCTTTTTTTTTAACAATACTTGTCAAGATATATTTTACATTCGAGTATAGCTACGTATCTTTCTGCTTTATCTTTCAATAATCATTGAGATAAGTATATGTTTTGTATTGTACTACGTCACAATATGGGAAGATGGGTATAGAATGTATATTTGTATCTTACAATTTTATTAGAAATTTTTATTATACAGAATTTTTATACGACAGAATCTTATTCTGTATAGCTGTTATACAAAAGTATACATATACATATATGTATATATAATATATATATGTATATATGTGTGTAACTTTATATTCTAATTATTGTTATTTTCTGTATATACGATCTCGTAATCATTACGTAGATGATTCGTCTGTTGAATCGTGCAAAGTCAGTCATGAATCCTTATGAGTTCTATTCTATGTCGAAAATAATTTTTATAAACTTCATAACTGACAAATACGTATACGCATATATTGAGCAAGATTTAATTCGTGTATACAACATGATTAAATAAATACATTTTGCACCCAAGCAGTTTATTCACTTTCGAATTATCTTAAATTATAAAATTATACACATCCCCTCATTAAAAATGCTCGAACATGTACATCTCAGCAATCAAGCTAACGTCATTTATCGTCATTTGGTATACTTAAAATCAGAGATGGGAAGTTACTTTTATCGTTAGCTTTGTCGTTATTTTTTAAAACAATAGCATTTTAGTATGTTTAGATTTAGTAATGACGTTGCATTTTTTTATGACAAAAGTGATAATTTAAAAGTTAAGATTAGAAAAAATATTACTTTTGAAAAGTAACTTGTCATCGTTACGCATTATTTATTGAAAGAAGTAATTCATACTTGAAATGTGCATCGCTTTATCGTCATAAAAATTGCAACGTCATTGTCAAATCATTGTTTTGAAATGTAACGGTAAAAGTAGTTGTACAATTATTATATTAAAAAAAGAAATGATAATTTTAAGCAGGGAAGTTATAATTTTATATTAAAAAAAAGAAATGATTTTAAATGTATATATATTTAAAATATAAAAATAAAAACAAAATTTTATCGTTGTTTTGTCTTCAATATTTTGAAGAATATCTAATTGCCAACACAAATTACATTTAATTTAAAATATTGAGCACGTGATTATTCCCACAAATATGGATGATAATAATTTTTAAGTTATTTATTAAGATATGTTTGAAAAAAATATGGATGGATATCTCCAATTGCCTTGATCCCCTTTTCAACAACGTCATATAACTATCTTTGTTAGCATCGCCAGAGAGAAACCTGAGAGCGGCCATCCCGGCCTTTTTCTTATTAGCGTTTTAAAAATAAGTATTTCGAATCTATTTTATATTTTTTATTTTAAATAAGTCGTATCAATTTTTTTTACCGATTCCTACGATTTTATATTTTAAATAGTTTCTGAAACTTATTTAAAATTTTTTATTTTAAATAAGTTGTATGATCGGCATTATATAACTAAGTTTAAGAAAATTTGCATATATCTTTATAAAG
>NW_017295562.1:171608-172496 GCF_001594075.2 Trachymyrmex cornetzi
ATATCTCTAAATATATGTGCATGCTATTTAGTATTTATACGTATTATTCTATACAGTCGAAATAGTTTCATAATTTAAAATAAATTTTGCATATTATTAATCTTTATTTAATTTTGTAAATCACAAAAAAGAGAAACAAAAATTGAGATATAATGTTGGGATGTCAAAAGCACTTTAGGTGAGCAATTATATAAGAAAAATCACGCTAGTAAAAACCTTTTTTATTTCTTGTCTTTTGTCAGTACATTGTAATTGATACGAAATATTTAAAATTATAAAATGAACGTCAAATATGTTCCTCGGTGTATCACAATATAATTATGATATCACATTAAACGACTCGTGCCGTTAAAACTAGATGCATGTAAGAAATTGTTTCATTAATCGAAGAAAATTAAAAATGTAAAGAATATATTATTTTACTTGATAAAATATGCGTTAATATTTCGACAATTAGACGGTTGGCGCACGACCTTGGGGGGGAGACGGCAAGGGGTGGCACGGAGCGGCGCGTCATGTTTACGCGTAGTTACCGCGCAGTCATTCTTTTACCAGCGTTCGTACAAGCAGGTAGTCGTGTCGCGTGCCGCTCTTCACGTTACTTTTTGAAATCTTATCGCGAAGAATGTCAAATATAATACATACGTTGTACTTTATGAATACTCAATATACGATTACTATCTTGCACGTTAAATTCTAATTATTTATAAAAGGATCGAGATGACAATCGTGTATTACGGAACAGATATTTCGTAGGTATTTTCAATCATTTGGAATCAAAACGCGATAAAAACCAGAATTTATTACAATTTCGCGATAATTACGGACGACAATTATTTTTATTTAACGTAAAATTTTTCTCTCTCTTGAATATAACTCTCGATTATA
>NW_017295562.1:177292-181354 GCF_001594075.2 Trachymyrmex cornetzi
CAGCCAATTAAAAATGCTATGCCATATTTTACCATCTAGTTTGCTACAGCAGCCAATCTTTTTTTTCAGTGTATGAAAACGATTATTATAATCGCGATTCATCCCCCTTAATTTATCGGTATGCGAAAGGACATGGTTAGGACATTGGCTACATTAAGCGGAGAAAGCAGTTTTGCAACTGTTGTAAAATTCTTCAACATGTTTGGTTTATATATTCAAATCCATAAGGAATCAAAGCAAGTACCAATCATATTAAAGTATTTTACAACAATTGAAAAGCTACTTTCTCTGATGAATGTTGTCATTAACGTATTATATTCGCGGTTGTTGCACATTTATGAAGTAGGTAGGAATACACTGATGGAAATAAGTATATCCAAATAGGCAAATAAATGAAAATACGGGTAGGTAAGACAATAAGTATGGATAGGTAGGGACGACGTAGGTAGGGACGATAAGTATGGACAGGTAGGAGTTAATACATCATATGTACGTACTTGATAATTGGAAAGGAGGAATTAAAAAATATTTGAATAAAATTTTTAATTAATTCAAAGTTTTATTTAATTAGAGAAGATTGGGGTCAAAAGTAACACGTGTAAGTTGTAACACTTAAATAAAAAAATGTTATAAACAAAGTATACAAGTGTAAGGAAGAGATAGAAGTTTGTAATAAATATATTATTATATAAACTTCTATCTCTTCCTTACGCTTTTGTATTTTGTTCATAATGTTTTTGTGTAAGTGTCACAACTTACCGGTGTTAATTTTGATCCCAGTCTTCTCTATCATCATCCTGTTCCAACTATCAAATATGAAAATAAAATTAATTAATTTCAAATTTTACTGATTTTTCAGCGACCCTAAAATTAAACTTATTTGTAAAATTCTGTACGCGTCTAAATTATGTAACGGGTTAATATTGTAATAAATTTTATTGTAAATAAATGTATGTACTTATAATAGTATTAGGCATGTATTATAAAATGTATGTAAACTATGTCCAGATAAATGCCATTATATACTCACTTTTGTAATTTGCCAATAATTACTAATAAGTTATTTACTGGAATATATATATCCGTATTGAATATCTGTTCAATACAGACAGCATTTATCTTGTCGTAGTAAACCAAATTGTTGCGTAATTTAAATGTAAATTATACGAAATCGCCGAAACATATAATAACAAAAATTGTTTATTAATTTAATAAGTTTAATAAATATTTAACTAAAAAAAATTTTTTTTAATTTGGATTTTATTTTGAATTAAAAAGTCATTAATAATTTTAAGTATCTTTTAATTAAAATTTTAATGTTAAAATAATCGTCAATTTTTCTTCGTATTTATTAGTATACAAATTTATTTAATAAATGAAGATTGGAGCAAGATGCTTTGACTGAAGCAAGCTCAAAAGTTAAATATTAACTTTTTGTTTGCTTTTTGAGATTTACATTTTTAATATTATAGAATTATAAGTATAGTTTAGTGATCAATTTATTATATGCAAAGGCCTCATCGCTATTCTTTGCGTCAATGTATGCCGCAGTGATTGCGTGCTTTG
The DNA here is from genome assembly GCF_001594075.2 of Trachymyrmex cornetzi. NCBI lineage: Eukaryota > Metazoa > Arthropoda > Insecta > Hymenoptera > Formicidae > Trachymyrmex > Trachymyrmex cornetzi. The sequence goes on from NW_017295562.1 coordinate 178,859, forward strand.
TACCGATGGAAAGTCGAAATTATTTTCATTATGGAGAGTTACTCCTCGTCGCTTTTCGTAAAGTCCATTCGCAAAGTCTAGTTTGGTGTCCTTCGGAGATTCTTATACAGAATCAGAATTAATCCCGAGTTTTCTCGTCTGCAGTTACTGGAAGTAATAATTTTTTCAATGAATCAATGATAATTGCTATATATTTTAAAGCCAAGTTGCGAAATTATAATTCAGTGGCATATTTTAGCATACAATTTTTGTCGCATTTTTTGTTTTATTAAATGTTCTCCCACTAATAATAACGTTAGTAACAGTCTTAATAACAAATGGAATTTAGTATTATATATGATTAATTTAGATATATACATATAATGATTACTTGTTTAAGTCCAAATTATTAAGTAAATAAATTTAATTTTTATACAAACAATTTGCTTATTTTTCGATGATTGCTCTAACAAAAATGTGGTTACGAATGTGTATATTTAATTTTCTAACTGTTATTTTTAAAATCATTTTTAGATATTGGACATCCCGCCATTCCAGAAAATTATTTATTATTAATTTATATGTATATATTTTTTATGATAAAATACATGCAGATATTATGAGATTATATTTAACAAATTTTAATATTTGTCGACTTAGATAATTTTTACCAAAGTATTTCATATTCTTTTAGTAATGTATCGTGATTACATGAATTTAATTAAAAATGTGTGGGTAGAAAAAATTCGAGATAAGTCGAATGGGTACCCTCTTATTAGCGGGATATTAATAATTAAAATTTTTGAAACATACAGAAAAATAAGGAATCGTTAAATTTTATATAATAAATTTTTCAGTATAAATGTTCTTTAAAATCCCGTTATTATCGGGTTCGGCTTATCTCGAACAGTTGGTACCCGAGAAACTTTTGTACCCATACCATATATAAAAGATTACAACAACGCATGTATTTTATTATTATTAAATATATTCCTTCGTAACCACTATTTCGTAAGGAAATTATTTTATTCTATTCATTTTTAATAAGTGATTTTTAGTGATGGGTGGTTGAACATATTTTCTCGCAAATTTTAATATTATATTAAAGAAGTAATAAAAATGGTAATTGCAATTGACATGCTACTAAAATTATTACTATCGTAAGTGATCTGGAAGATTCGGGATTTACACCATCTTTTAACAAGACCGCTGGTGTTTGACGAAATGCTTAATTTTTCTTTACAAATGGACATTGTGAATTTGACGTAAAAAGTTTGTTCTCCACTACGAAAATTGCTGTTCTTTATATCGGATGCTAACTATAGCATATCACAGGCGGAGGGACCTTGATTCGGTTACATTATTGGGATAAGTAATCTTGAACGCGATGAAAGTGCTGTCATAAATATATTAATGACTTTTTATCGTAATATTAATAAGTTTTATATTCGCAAGTTAGTAATTAATAGTAAATACGATCGAATTGTTAATATTTCTTCCGCATGTATTAATATTTCATTAAAATTGGTTTAGAAAAATGTGTGTTATTATATGTATTTTCGACGTTTTCGTATAATCCTGCATTATTAAAATTTATTAATTATGCTTCTGTTATATCAAATTTTTATTATATTTTGAACAGCACTTATAAATGTATATTGTATTATAAATAATAATAATTATTGTAGTATTGAATTGTATAAAGTTACAATAAAGGATTGTATTAAACAAGTTGTGTAATACGATTGCTAATTATTGTATTGTATTTCGCTATTTATATTGCAATATGATTAGCAAAATATAATAAAATAATGAGACATAAAAATAAAAATACATTAAAAATATATTCACCTGCAAAAAACAGGCTACTAAACTTATTAGTGGCTCATTTCTTTTTTATGGGTGAGTATACTTACCAAGAAAAGAGGACCGCCGATAAAATCAGCGGGGGTGGTGGAGGGCCTCTTCAGGTTGATTTGTTTTTATTTATTTAAATTTTCTTTGCAAGTTAAATTAAATGTAGTTTGCTTACAATTACAAGAATTCCAACTTTATTCAACGGCTTGCAAATATATTTGATAAAAACAGAACAACTTTTTGAACACTATCGAAGATAGTATCAAAATTTGTATTTTAATGTGAAATGATTACGAAATAAAATTTGTTATTTATGCTTTTATTATATGAAATTTGTATTATATTTTGAACAGCATTTATGATTGTATATTGTATTTTAAATTGTTATTATTGTAAAATATTGAATTGTATAAAGAATTTCAATAAAAGATAATATCAAACAAATTGTATAATATGATTGCTAATTATTGTATTGTATTTCGCTATTTATATTGCAATATGATTGGCAAAATATAATAAAATAATTAGACATAAAAATAAAAAATACATTTACCTCCAAAAACGGGCTACTAAATTTATTAGGCTCGTTTTTTTTTGCGGGTTAGTATATTTACCATGAAAAGAGGACCGCCGATAAAATCGGCGGGGGGGGGGGGGGGG
>NW_017295562.1:181570-182464 GCF_001594075.2 Trachymyrmex cornetzi
TAATTTCGTAATTTTATAAAATATTATAAGATAAATATCATAAGACAAAATTCACTAAATTAACTTTATTTGAATTTTCAATTCCGTTTATTAAAATTCAACAACTTTTATTTACATATGTAAGAGATGCGAAGTTAAAATTTTTTCGTTCAAGGACCCATTAAACTGTCCCTCCTATGAATAGTCGATACGCTTCTATCCTGGAGATTTAGTACAGAGTCGAACCACATCTATACTTCCGACAATACGATTTTATCGATAGTATCAGAAAATGTATATCACGTAGTTCTCAAATTGAAAATGGATGTACTGGCGGTAGTGAACGGGCTTTTCGATGGTTAAAGTCAGAATCAGATTCCGCATTGAAGATTGAGATTGAAGATTGAAAATTGAAATTTGACCGATAGAGATCAAGGAATTTTAGCTCCTATAGTTTTGATTGGTCAAATTTCAATCTTCAATCTCAATCTTCAATGCGTAGTCTGATTCCTGAGGGGCTTCGCACTATAATAGGTACAGGGAATAGAGAACAGAGAACAAGAATTTCAACCTATCAGAAACTGTGGCCGGTATTCATAGTCGGATCTTATATTTGAGACCGTCTTAAGTACAGTCTTAAGATGTCATGAATCAATCAGAAGGCCGCATTAGCGACTTAAGACATTACTTAAGACGGTCTTAAAATAAGAACCGACTATGAATACCGGCCTGTGTATTCAACAATACATGATTTCTGATAGATTGAAATTCTTATTCTCCATTCCCTGGTCCTTTTATTGTGCAGAGCCTCTAAAGCTGGAAACATAATAGACACAGGCAATAGGCACAGGTAACAGGGAATAACGAGTCGTCCAATCAGAGCTCTGGGATATAATATCGAACTTATACCCCAAA
>NW_017295562.1:182485-193942 GCF_001594075.2 Trachymyrmex cornetzi
GCCGGGATGGCCGCTCTCAGGTTTCTCTCTGGCATCGCTATTCACGATACGAGCTGTTAGATAGATAGTTTCACGTGTATGTAAACAATGCAAAAGACAGAGTGATATTTGAAAGATATTTAAAGAGTGACCAAAATACGTTTGAAAAATTGGAACGTGAAATTTTTTTTTAAATTATTGCAGGTAATTTTGCTTACTAGCAAATAAGTTTTCTCTGAATCTCGAAAGTGAGCCACGTTTGAAACGATGAAAAGCTGTATTCAAGGAGCGCGCCATTAGCCGCTATGCATCCATCCTTGTTTTACGTGAAATGAATGATAAAGATGGCAACACAATAGTAGTGTCGCCTGATTTCTCAAACGCAGTTATTGGCTGCGAGCTGCGAGTGGAGATCGGTGGGGATGTCGAACTGGTAGGAAGTAGGGACTGTAGCTGTAGGGAGATAAATAAATAGAGGAGTTTAGCCGGCTGCCGGCAAAAAATCTTCCAGATCTGTCCGGTTCTACGACGCCGTTAGGAATTGCGCAATAAAAAACGCTTTTTCATCTTCGCCGAATCTACCAAATTGTAAGTGGAACTCGCTATTCTTATTTCATCAGATTTATACTCAGCTAGTTAGCTCGAGACTTAAGAGACTGATATTGCACAATATTACATCGAATATCTCGAGCAAAAGTGATACGCGGTTACCGCCCGGCTAATTAACAGTTTGCAGACTAATGGCTTATAGTAGTAGATGAATTAGTTTCATCATCATGATAAAGCAATAATAACGTCAAGGTCTGTTCGAGGAATTCAGAATAGTTACAGCATGTGGAAATTGTCGCGTCACAGAGAAAATATAAGTACGAACAGAGAATGAACTAGAAGAGGAAACGCCTCAACAATGGCGTCTTTCGCCGATATTAGAGTTAGAGCTTTATTTCACAAAGCATATTTTATAAATCATGATTAATAAGAATTATCATTTACAAAATCTGAGAACTGTAATACATTAATTGAATGTGCATATATTTTCTTACATCCTCGCGCAAAATATTTTTTAATAAAACCTCATATTTTTATCTCTGTAGATTTCATATTCAGGTTCATTATCAATCTATAAATACAGTATCATATTGCACAAGAATGTTTAAGATACAGTATATGATATTCATTTTTTGCAATTCATGTATAGAACATATTGTGTAGTGATGTTCCAGGTAGAAGGGTAGAATGGGTAGAATACAAGTTAATAATACCATAAGGACGTCATCATGACCTATTTGTCACTTACAAGTTTGCTTAAGTGATAAATGAAGTCATGATGACGTTCTACGGTATCATTATGTGTTCTACCTGGGATATCAATATGTTTTGAACAGAGATTACAAAAAAAAGAAGGATATACCTAAAAAATTTTTGTGCAATATAATTAATCATGTGTTTATAGTTTGATAAGAATGATAAGAAAATAAGACTTATAATGATTACATAATGTAACTGGACTGATGCTTTTTTGGATTCAAAATTTACTGTATATAATAATTTTATTTTTAATAAATAGTATTGAGGGATTAATACTTTTTATAAAAAAATCTATTCTAATGATAGTATCAATTCAGATTTTAAATTGAAATTTTAACTTAATTTAAAATTTTAACTTGATGGTTGAACACTTGAAATTTCAACTAAATGGTTGAATACAATATTGATTAAAAATTTCTTTTGAAATCTAGCTTTTGAATATCTGGTTTAATGATGATATTAATTAAAAATTGGTTCTAACTCTTTGACTGCATTTATATTTTTATTCCTTCTGTTTTACTCATCTGGATTTTTTGCCCAGTTTAAGTTTTTTTCTATTGTTTTAGACTTTCAAAACATTTAGGCTAATTCTCCAATGTGTTTGTCTCTTGCCTTTTTGATCAAGAAGACAAATAGCAAGAACCGGGAAACAAAAAGCACATTGCAAAATTAGCCTTAGAATTATTTTCCAATATCTTGATTACATTATCAAATAATTTTTTCAACTCAAATGTAAAAATTTTTATTTAATGAGAAATGAAATTTGAGTAAAAATTACAGTGAAATTTGAAAGAAATTTTGCTTATGTTAAAAAAGACCTAAATTGCAGACGTAGGATTAAAATCCAGTATATAAATTTTGATTTATATACATTAGATTAAATCTAAAATTAAATGTCGATAAAAAATAAATTTTAAATTGGAATTAGTCTAAGCAAACAAATGTCTTTAATGAGACTGAAAAATATTAAGGTGTATTATCCGCATTGAAATATCTGTATGTTCTTAGAATTATGATGAAGAGAAAAATAACAAGAGTATTTTTTTTAGCAACATGCCTTCCTACAAGCTGATTTACTTCCCCATCACGGCATTGGCCGAGCCAATTCGCTTCCTGTTCAGCTATGCTGGCATCGAGTTTGAGGATGAACGTTTTGATAGGAATGATTGGGCAAAACTTAAGCCGAGTATGTATATCTGATAAATCCTAATAATATATGCTGCTATTCACCTGTTGCGAATTTAATCCAGTTCAATCCTTGAAATCCGATTTATGAACAGATAACAGATCTGCGATAAAAATATGGTTATTATCAGCGCCGATTAATTTTCCTTGTAACATACTTCTTCATTTTCTTTAAATATAAAATATTTTGATGCCAGTTTGATTCTTAATGTACCTTTAGTTTTTTTGTATGTAACAGAACCGGAAATTATTTTTTTTTTACAATAGAGCCTTTTATTTCTTATTACGTACTGCAATAGGAAAACCGATATTGTTATGTAAATACAGGGTCTTTGTATGTTCAGTTAATGAAAAACATTGTGGCTTTCATTGTATGGTTTCGACATAAATAGTATATGTAAGGAAATCGTTTCTGTGTCGTTTAAATTAGCCAATCAATCGATACATGCTATAGGATTTGAAACACAAATCTTTCAGCATCATGGAGCCATATAAAAGGTAGCAGAGTGGTCTATAAATTGTACAAAAGAAAAAGAAATCGTTATGAGAATAAAAATTAGAATTTGTATTGTTAAATTCGGATTTGAAAATGTAATTGTGTATATTTAACTTCAATTGTGTACAATTATTAACCATCACAGCTCTTAAAAGACATTTACTGTAGATATAAATTTGTCACAATAATCTAGTTGGCTAGAAGTTTATGATCTCTATTATAAACTTTGTTAAATTGTAATAGCACGTTGCATTTATATCATCTTTTAGCTATGCCATTCGGTAAAGTACCCGTACTCGAAGTAGATGGAAAGAAAATCGATCAATCCACAGCTATCTCCCGTTATTTGGCTAAGCAATGTGGTCTTGCTGGCAAGAACGATTGGGAGTCTTTGGAAATAGACTCGACCGTCGACACTATCCATGATGTACGCGCTAGTGAGTATAATATTCTGTTTACTTACCTGACTCTTTTGTTTATCATAAGCCGAAATTTATTTTAAAATAGATTTGAATCACGATATTGATGTGTTTATATATATATCTCAATAGTACAAACAGATCTATTTGCAAACTATGGTAATATAAGAAAGAACTTTTTTTTACATTTGCGTTAAACTTACTTAAATATTTGATTCGATTTATTTGTTATTTTATCTTATGTCTTTTTTTTCTTGTTTGTATTAGGTATCGCTAGTTTCCACTATGAGAGCAATGAAACAGCTAAAAATGAGAAACTTAAAGCTAGCAAGGAGACGACTGTGCCATATTATTTGGAGCGTTTAGACGCACAGGTGAAGAAGAATGGCGGTTACTTTGTCGGTGGTTCTTTGACGTGGGCCGATTTAGTTTTTGTCGGTCTTTTGGATTATTTGAATTTCATGATGAAGGAGGACATCGTTGAGAAGTATGAGAATTTGAAACAACTCCAAAAAACAGTCGAGGAAGTACCGGCTATCAAAAACTGGATCGAGAAGCGTCCGCCAGCGGTCTTTTCACCGAATTAATTCGGTTGATTTCATAAAATGATTTTCTGACAGAGTTTATTGTCATTGATGATTGATAAAATATCGATTTTTCTTTTTTTCTTTTTTTTTCAAACGTGTTTATATCTATATACGAGAAGCATATGTATGATTGATTTATGAACTACGAGATACACTGAAAATATATATAGATATATATTTTAACACTTGTTAAAGGCTGATATTACTCATTGTTATATGTCATATAATAGTAAAACTATAAGATAATTTCTAATCAAATCTTGAAGAATGAACTATTTTTTTCATTATATAATTTTGTATTTCAATAAATCTGTACTTTTACTATTGTTGATTTCTTTCATATTTGCGAAACTTACCTTTTCAATCATTTAATTTGTTATTTATAATGCACTTTTATTTCTAATTTCAAATAATGTCAAAAAATCTATGATATATATCTAGGATGATATATTAAATTTAAGGATTATTAAAGCGTATTTGAAAAATTGAACTGTCTTCGATGCTTTTACAATTTTTTTGGATTATACAGAGCAATTTCTACTCTTAGAAAGTTTTCTCCTGGAAATGAATCTTGTCTCAATGAAAAGTGGAGGTGTGTTGAACTGGTAGAGAGAATGGAAGAAGTAGCCGGGCAGCCGTTTTTATTATTAGTAGACCATCACTATTGATAAGGTGAAACAATGTGGATTTACTGACAAAAACAATTGGAAATTATCATTAAAAATCGGTTGTCGATACCACATAAGTATTGAATACTTAACTGTCAGAACCATACGAGATTCATGACGAAGTTAGTAAATACTATTATATGTATTTAATTTTTATCCGAACTCATTAGAAACAGAAATTCCTTTGAAAGCAGATTCAAATCATGATTGTGATGTACTGAAAGCTTGATAATATGGACGGATTTATATTCATAAACGATAGTAAAAATTTCATTGACTAAAACAGACTGTCGTCACTTTATTTATCTTTCTTTTGTTGCTTGTATTAGATGTTATTACTTTTTTTTTTTAATTTACGTGCTACAAACATGCTAAAAAAACAGAAATTAAAGTTAGCGATGAAACGGTGCCGTTTTACTTGGAGCGTCTGGACGTTCAGGTAAAAATAAATGATTTTGTTATTTTGTTGCTCTGTCATGAACTGATCTCACTTTTGTCAGTCTCTTGGATTATATGAACTTTCTAATGAAAGCGAATATCATTAAGAAATACGAGAACTCTTGCAGCAACTCGTAAAGAAAAAGGAAATTCTGATCAAAAGTTGAATCGAGTGCCTGACAACTGCATATGAAATCACATGTGTAATTATATGTAAGGATTCTGGAGAGTGATTCATTTTTTAACAGAGTTGATTGTTCATTGATGTTTGATTTGAATAAAATATTTATTTTGATGATTTCTTTCGCGTTTACGAAATCTTATATCTTTCCATTTGTTCAATTTGTTTCAATCTGTCTACATTCTTGTATTCACTTATTCCTGTATCATTATTTTTTCTTATTTTATAAAATTATTTTTGTATTTAAATTGCTATAAATATAATTTAGTAACAGTTAGGCATCCAGTAAAATATTCACATCGAAGAAAATCGGCAGCAATGTTGAAAGTAATCAAGTATTTAACAGCTAAAAGGTCGTACATTTAATTCATAAATAGATATCTGTCTCTAAAGCGCTGTTGATAAAAGGGGCGTGTATGGCAAATAAAATATATGCCAAATAATTAATTTAACGATTGCGAAACGTTGATAACGCACTATCTGCTTTTATGAACAGATAGAGCACTGGAAGTGCCTTTTTAGTCACGTCGTGATGCGGCTTTCGCGGTTGCTAGGTGCTATATATTATCTCGGCGTATAACTGTAATGCAACCGAAGGTCGCACAACATAGTTACAATTCAGGAGGGTCTATGACTATTCACCGACAATGAGTAACTAGAAACGTGAGAAGGCTATGTATATGTGTTCATATTATGCTGCAATGTGACAATTACATTGGATACGTCTAACCTTTCTACAAAGAAAAACATGATAAAATATTAACATAAATCAACAGAATTTTTTCTTAAGAATATTCTTGCAATGTTGAATGTTTGAAAAAAATTCTAATTAATTTATATTTTTTTAAGTTTTATATATCGCCTTTGTAAGCATATTTTTCAAAAAATTTATTACGCCTACACTTTATAAATACAGAAAGACTAATATATTTTCATTTATATACATATATATATATTCCTCAATTACAAATTCAATTATACGGAAAATAACGATCGACCGATATTAAAAGATATATTAACAAACTCGCAAATTCGAATTCAAGAAAAGAGCTAATGAATTCTTTGCATATATTATCTGTCACTTATTTTTCTTGTAATATTAAATATACATAATTATGTGTGCTTTTAATTTATAATTTATATTTATAATAATAAATATGTACTCTTTTTAAATAAATAAGTTTTCTAAAACATATATTCAGAAACATATGCAACTGATAATAAAATGATTATACGATATTTATACATCAGTAATAACATTTTACGTAATTGTGCAATACACACTTCTTAATTGATATTTTTTTCAAATATTAAAATTTTCTTTATTAATACTCTGTTAATACTTTAATATATTCAATGTTTACTTGATCAACTTTTATTCATCATATTTTCTTCCAGTTTTTTATGCGCGTGAAACAGCAAGTCATAACAAGTTATTAATAACGAGGAATCACGAAACATTTTATCTTTTATGTAATGATTGCACATGATATAGATAGTGTCAGTACCGCGCCTCATTGAGATAAATTCTGATAAATCTTATAATAACTATATAATCGTCGCGAATACAAGTATTTGTGAAATATGCGAATTGCAATGTATTGCACAATAACACGTAAAATGTTATGACTGATGTATAAATATCGTATAATCATTTTATTATCAGTTGCATATGTCTCTGAATATATGTTTTAGAAAACTTATTTATTTAAAAAGCGTACATACCACGATCATTATATATTATAATATTTATTATCATTATAATCACAATCTCAACTTCTGTTAACTTTAAATCTCTAATGTTTTCCCAAACAGCAGACAATATTTTTAAAACGTTTTTAAAATATTTATTTAATGTAAAAATATTTAAGAAATATTTTTTAAATATTGTGTGCTGATTCAGTTATTTGATATTCTAAATATTTTTTACTGAGATGTCTCTGGAATTGCATTTAAAAATTTCTCAGATATAAAACGTCTTTAAAATAAAATATGCGGTGGGGAGTAAATTACTAAAGTTCTAACGAAATGCTCACTGTCAGTTGTTCTCGGTTCGCGAGTAGTTCTGCATCGATTGCTAGAGTCTTAATTTTACGAGAGATTGGATTACAGACTGCAAGGTCGAAAACTATAAAGTGTGTTGGTATCAGCGCCGTTCAGACACTTATCAATACTTTACTTTTCCCAAAATTTTACAACTTTGTTCGTCGATGATCTTGTGTTTTGGTTCCGCAGTATTTTGGTATAAATTGGACACGTCTGATTGAAATTAATACTTTTAAAAATTATTTATTTTGAAATAAAAGTGTAAAATATGGTTGCCATAAGGATATTAAATGAATTATGTAATTAAATACCAAAGATTAAATTTTAATCATATAGAAGAAATTTTGATTATACTTCTAATTAATTTTTATAGTTAACAGTCAACAATTATTTGAAGAAGATCTAACTCAGTTAAATATTGATTGAAATGTATAATGTTGATACTTTTACTATGAATGTTTTAAATAACACGTTATATATTACGTGTCACGCGAATGTTTACGTTATATTCATGTTTAGACTTTTATAAAAAAAACTAAATATTATTTTACGTATCTTATTTTACGCGTATTCATATTTTACAATTTTGCATTTTTACAATTTTCAGAATATGCCGACGTACAAGCTGATATATTTCGACGTTACAGGCCTTGGGGAGGCAATTAGGTTTATGTTAAATTATTGCGGCATCAAATTCGAGGATGTTAGATTTAGCTTCGATGAATGGTCGAAGTATAAACCAAGTATGTTACCTTATATAATATTATTTTAAGATTATAAAACGGTCATAATTTCGATTGCTCTTCCATTTAAATACCCCAATTCGTGTTGTAAAATTTTGTAAAATAAAACTGCATTATAAAACTTTGCAAAATACATTCCGCGCATTTACCGTCAAGTTTTATTGTTTTACGATCATTAGTCACGCTTGTATCATAAACGCGCACAAGGAACAAATTATTCTGCAATAAAATAAAAATAAAGAAGCAACTCTCTCTTCTCTTATTCAAACAATAAATAATAAAGACAAAATAATCAATATATGTGAATTTTATATGTGAATTCAACAAATCGATGTCGATAAATTATTAAAATATTTTTGCGCGCTATTTTTTGCATCGACTCCTAATGCCCCTTTAACCTTCTTTATTATTCTGTAATAATGTCTAATGACATTTTATAAATATAACAGACATGCCCATGGGACAAGTGCCGGTTCTGGAGATCGATGGTAAGCAATATCATCAGTCCAGGGCCATCGGACGATTCCTCGCCAAGAAGGCCAATTTATATGGGTCTAACGATTTTGAGGCCATGGAGATTGATGCAACAGTTGATTCTATCGAGGACATAAGACAAGGTAAAAATGTCGGTAACCAAACGCGAGAGAATGACAGACTGTCTGTAATTACATAATCATCAAAACAACATGTGACTTTTCGAATCGTCCATATTGACGGAATTAGTCAATTTAATGCATACTTTCCGGTAAAAAATTTTTCTTGCATGAATATGTATAAATATGTATATACATACATAAACGCGCATAAATATTCATAAACATGTATAATTATATATGAAATATGTTCATACATGTTTATGAATATTTATGCGTGTTTATGTATGTTTATACATATTTATACATATTCATGCATGAAACATTTTTACCGGGATTGCACATACATATACCGACTAAGACATATTTAACGTTATTGTTGCAAAGTACTTTGTCTAAAGCAGTTATTTAAAGTTAATAAGCTATATATATAGTTTCTGAATGACTGTCTCGCGTTATATAATAATTATTGCTCTTCTCGTGATCGGCGATTCACAATATGGGAACTGTATGTCTCTGTGTAATGCAAAAAAAGTAAGGCAAATCTATTTTTGTAGCAATGACTCTTCATTATTGGGAACAAGATCCCGCCTTCAAAGCGAAACTCAAAGATACGCTTTTCCAAAAATTGCCTATGTATCTTGACGTATTCGAAGCTCAAGTTAAGAAGAACGGTGGATATCTTGTCGGTGGCAAGGTATAATTATAATATTGATATTAATTTACGTATGCAGCTATCTTGTTTTGTTACTTTTGTTTTTCATAAAGAAATAAAAATACATTTTTATTGTTTTAGCTGTCGTGGGCAGATTTTCTGTGGGCTGCGTATTGTGACTATATGAGCTTTATCGTAGGGGGGGATTCGTTCAAGAATTATCCCGAATTGAAAAAGCTAGTTGAGAAAGTTCGTACTTTACCCAAAGTTAAAGCTTACATCGAGAAGCGACCTAAGACTCAATTTTAAGTAAAACGATCTATAATATTATGCTCTCTCTTTGATTTGTTAAACGTTTTAACATTATTCTTCAATAACTATTTTCTATTTCGAAGCATTTTGTAGGAGAATAGCATATAACTAATGTTCCGAATAGCTTTAATCTGTAGTTTTTCTGCAATCTAACATACAACAACTAATATTATTATGTATGAAGTAAATAAAAAGGAAATATAACCTTTCCATTAAAAGTGTGTGTGTTTATCGCTAATTTTTTATTTCTAATCCCTTTTTACTTATCAGTTTGAAAACATTGTACCCAATTTTCAATGTTTCTTTGATATTTCCACTGTTTTTTTTTCCGTAAGAGTATAATTATCAATTCTGTATATCATTTTAGAAAACGCAATTTAAATGATATCGTATACCAGATATCGTATTATAGATAGTACAAATTTTATCTTGGTTTTTTTATCACTCCTTAACAAATAATTTTTTAATGTAGAAGGATGTATGTCCCAAGTACATATATAGTATCGTTTCAACGAAACGGTCAATAAAAATCCGTAATTTTTTTTTAGCTATCGTGGCTAGCCTCTCCTGTGGGTTGCATTCTGTGAATATATAAGTCTTGTCCTAATCAAAGATCCGAACGAGGATCATCCCGAATTGAAGAAACTAGTGGAGAAAGTTCGTACTTTGTCCAATGTTAAAGCTTACATGGAGAAACGACCCAAGAAACCCGTGTAAATAAAACGATTTGAGAGAAAAAAAGGATGTCATTTAAATGATATTTTAAAAAATCCTAATTCTGATTTTTTATATATCAAGAAAATGTTTACATTAAGAATTATTATATGTAAATATTACACAGATCCCTAAAATAATTTTTCTTTACACTAAACTAAACGATATACTTGTCAAAATACATCTCATTTACTTTCATCATAGAATCTAATTTAGGAGACTTGTTTCTAAAAGTTGTCCCACCCTCTATTAGAATACGAGTGAAAGATTTCATTATGCTAGGCCTTTAATTTCATTCTATCCTGTATGATTTTTTTTTACTTACAAGAAGCAAAACTCTATCGCGTCTGTCTACTGGCGGTGTCGTATAATTGTTTATTAATAGTATTTATAAGTAGACATAAAGAGCTCTTTTAAAAAACGTCTTATGCCCAATTTCTTCACCTCTAGATAATTTTATCCAAGAGATATCTCCCAGAATACAATGGAGATATCTTCTGAATAAGGTTATCCGCAACTTATCTGGAAGTGAAGAAATTGGGCATTACAGAATGATTCTTTTTACATCATTCTTAAGATATTTTAGTAATCTTTAAAAAATTATCATAAAGAATTCTTCGTCTCAACAGTGCTCAATAGGTTATCTGTTTGCAAATGATTATCAAGTTGTGTATATTATAGAAAGTAATTTCAATAATATCTGATGGCACAGTATTATCAATAGTATAAAATTATCTTGATTTTTATTATATGATTTTATGATATAATATTGACTAATGTCACTAATTTTTTAAATCGTTCGTTGTTAAATAAAAAACCAAGAATAATTAAGAAATAATCTGTATTTTAAACGAAAAAGATCGATATGCACTAAAAAGTTACGCGCAAGATATATTCTGTTAATTATTGCAATGATAAGCCTCGACATAATTTTATGCTTCACTGATAATTAGCATCTTGATTACCTGAGAAAATAAGAGACACGCATTCTTTTTTCCAGTTGGTGTTATACGCTTCGTGTGTGCATCCTGTTAGATATAACTTTGTATGTGATTGTGCATGCTGGTGTGTTTCCATAGGTCTGTTCTCTCTCTCTCTCTCTCTCTCTCTCTCTCTCTCTCTCTCTCTCTCTC
>NW_017295562.1:193968-349874 GCF_001594075.2 Trachymyrmex cornetzi
CCCTCTCTCTGCCTCACTATCTCTTTTTCTCTCTGCCTCTCTATCTCTTTTTCTCTCTGCCTCTCTATCTCTTTTTCTCTCTCTCTCTTTATGGCTGAATTAATGCGTTTGTACTTAAAATCAAATAGATATATACATATATTTGAAGTTTAATTAAACTGCAAAGATAGAAAATTTTAATGTAACCCAATGCAATGACAAAAAACAAGACCTATAAATTCCTTTTGAAACAAGGACATATGTTCCCAAGTAACTGGGTACACATTACACAATATCGGTCCAACGAAACGCTCAGTCGTTCTTGATACGCGAACAGGTTCACATCGATTGTCAGAGTCTCGGATTTCTACAATAGATTAATACAGACTGCAAGGTAATAGGGAATTGTATCTTCTTAATTTTATAACCTGTTTCTAGAATAAACAAGCGAGTATGCTTATTTTAATATTATTTGAATTAATACTTTTGGAAATGATTTATTTTTAAATAAATATAAAATAGAATTGTAGTGTTTTGTGTGTTTTGTGCGTGTCATAAGGATTAAATTAAATTATGTAATTAAATACCAAGACTGAATTTGATTATACAGGATTACTTATATATAAAAAATGATTGGAGTTATATAAAAATAAGTTTAATATACAATACAGTTGGATAGCAAAATTTCGAAAACTTTGTTTCGAACTTTGCGTCAACTTATACGTATTAAATTTGCGTAAAGTCAACGATGCTAAAATTAAATCGCTTCGAGATCTCAGACAGAGAAAGAATTGACTAATTGAATTGTTCAAATGAGTAAATTGTTGAAATGTGATTTTGTTAATTTTTCTCCCGTCCGATATCTCGGAACAACTTTTATCATTGTACACACAAGGCTTAAATTGAAGATTTGTTCGCGTCATATGCGTCAACATGCGCGTTGGAATGAGTAGGTGCTGTGATAGGGGAATGTTGAAGTATATTGAAGCATGCGACGCAAGCAAACCTTAAATAGCGAGAGCAGGGACGATGCTAGATTATTTAACGCCCCCATGCAATATTCAAATTAGTGTCTTATATTAGAGGAGAAGGTGGCATTATAGGCCCCTATGTACATTTTGTACAATAACTCTGTTAATAATCCATATATAAATTGAAAACTTAATGATTATATTTGTCAAAGTGTTATTCAATCGATTTTTTCAAAATTATGAAATATATTATTAAATATTGATTATACTTGTGAGACATTATTTATAAAAATATAAGGACGCGTAATAAATCGAAAAAGAGAATAAAGGTGCTGCGGTCTTTTATAAAAAATTAGTTCTTCTTAAAAAACAGTGCTTAGTTAAAATTATATATTTAGAAAACCTATTGCAGAATGTATATGTATATACGTACATATAAATTTTTATAAACATAACTTGCTGTATCAGTACTAAGAATTTATGGAATATATAACGTGAACTATGGATCTACAGCAGAGCTGTGTGCGCTTATTGAATTCTTTGGTAAACATTACGTGAGAACCTTAAAATAGGTCGTATTATCAGCACGTTTAGAAGGCTACATTAGCTAATTGCCATGTTATTATTTAACATCTAATAGTACAACCGAATAAAATATCAAATAACAAACACTTAAGTGTATAATATATTCATGTGATAATGCATACGAGTTTAAAAAATGTATAATCAAGCTAAAATGTACCTTGCATTTCAAAAGTAAAAACTCGAAAGTTATATAAAAATGCATTTGATGCGTTGAAAATGTACATAAATGCTGGCTACTGTGTATTTGTATTAGCATTATTGTGTAATGGCTGCTAAATAAATAATTTTATAAGTATTCATTAGAATTCGCTATCTAATAGCGAAGATATTATGAAGAACCATATATATATCTATATGGATCATAATACTATCTTCTTCTTATAAATAATAAAACGTTGATTTAAATATTGTATTTAAAGTACGGGGTGGTTCAATTAAATTTTTTTTTTTAACAAGATCTTTTTTTTGCGTAAATTCAAAATCAACATTGGTAAACATATTTACCTTGATTGTGAGTAACAGGTGGTAGTGTCCACGCTGTCTTACATAGTTGTGGATTTGCGGCAGTTATTTCTGCAGTAGTTGTTGCGATATCTAAGTAATAAAACGCACCGAATGCAATTGTGCAACGCGTGATCTAAGTTCGTGCATCGATCAAGTTTCTTGCAAAGGGAATTGTTCAAGCCGTCGAAATTTTTCGTAAACTGTGTGATAATTCAAAGATGAGATGAGACGCAAGTGTGCAACATTTTATTATGTCGCATGGATTTTTGTATTTACTGGCATTATGTTTGTTTAGACTTGCTTGAAAATGAGGTAAACCTTATAATATTTTGTACATACATTTTTATATTTATACAATTTTCAGAAAATGTACAAGTTATTGTATTTCAACGTTACCGGCCTTGGGGAGTCAATTAGGTTTTTGTTAAATCAATGTGGCATTAAATTTGAGGATGTTAGGTTTACCTCCGATGATTGGCCAAAACATAAACCAAGTATGTTACCTTTCATATGCTATTATTTTTAGATTACAAAACGATCATAATTTCAATTGTTCTTTCATCTAAACACTAATTCGTGTTATAAAATTTACTTTGCAAAGTGCATGGAATTTCTCGCATCTATATCGTCAAGTTTTATTGTTCTACGATCATTCGGTTTACGATCATTTATGTTTCTAATATATGCGTGGGACAGATATTGCTTTGCAATAATCTCATGATATTTTTACACATTGCAGACGTGCCCATGGGACAAGTGCCAGTCTTAGAGATCGACGGGAAGCAATATCATCAGTCCAGGGCCATCGGACGATTCCTCGCCAAGAAGGGCAATTTATATGGGTCTGATGATTTCGAGGCTATGGAGATTGATGCTACTATTGATTCTATGGACGACATAAGATTAGGTAAAAATATTGCTAATCAACCAATGTGGAAGGATAACAAGTTGTCGATTATATAATCATTTAATCAACAAGACACATACATTGTAACTTTCCGAGTCTTTCACACCGATGGGATTAGTCATCAATACACCTTGCACACATGTTGCGCATATGTCAAATAGGGGTTTAATGTTATTGTTGATCTGCATAAAGCAGATATTTGAAGTTAACAATATATTTCCTGAATAATTATCGCGCGCTGTTTAATTAATATCGCTCTTCTCACGGTGATTTATCGTACAATATGCTTTTTATCTCTATGCGAAGCAAAAATCGTACGGTAAATTTATTTTTGTAGCATTATCCCAATATTACTGGGAAAAAGATCCCGCTTTCAAAGAGAAACTCAAAGAGACTGCCTTCCAAAAATTGCCCTATTATCTCGACAAATTCGAGGCTCAAGTTAAGAAGAACGGCGGATATTTCGTTGGTGGCAAGGTAATAAATTTCGATTCCGTGCCAAGCTATATAACTAATTTTATTACCTCTATCATCGTAATTTCGTTCAGACGAAAATATATTTTTGTTGTTGTAGCTGTCGTGGGCAGATCTCCTGTGGGCTGCATATTTCGATTATCTGAGTTTTGTTCTGGGGGATGATCCGAATAAGGATCATTCCGAATTGAAGAAACTAGTGGAGAAAGTTCGTGCTTTGCCTAACATTAAAGCTTATATTGAGAAGCGACCCACAACCCAAATGTAAATAAAACGATTTATACTTTTATGCTCTTTCATTGATTTGTTACGTCATCGTTTTGTAATAACTATTCTATCTCAAAGTGTTTTGTAAAAAGAATAGTGTGCTAATGTATTACATTCGAATAGCTTTAATCAGTTTCTCTGCAATCTAATAACAACTAATATTATTGCGGAACAAGTGTGAAAAGGAAATAAAATCTTTTCGTTTGCAGCATAAAAGTGTACGTGCTTGTCGCTTCTTATTTTTAAAATTCCTTCTTTCTTATCTGTTCAAAAATATTGCGTATATTTATCAAATATATATATTATTATAAATATTATATAATTTAAATAACATGGAATAATATTACGTTATAAATAATAAAAAATTATGTTTTTTTTTATCACTTTGTCTTATTATACAATATTAAACGATATATTAAAAGCAATAATGGCTAATTTTTTAATCGTTATATTCTGTAATATAATTAGGAAAAGTTATTATTGTTTAAAGAAAATATAAGAAATACTGTTATAATCCTGGAATAATCTTAAACCCCATCCCGGAAGGATTATAACAGTAGAAGGAGACGATTTTACTACGTTATTTATGAACAATGGAATGTAAATTATCATGATAATATCAGTATTTCTACTGCATTTACATTAGCAAATAAAAGCAATAATATCGTTTTTAACTAAGAAACTATTTACAAAGTATGTTTTGTTTCACGCATAATACGCATGATGCATTATTCTATTCTTGTCGTTCACCGAATATTAAAGAAAGATAAAATGATACATCATAGTCATCATGCTTGAAACGGAGCTCACTTATAATTATATATATTAAAATAATTAAACCTAGCATAATAAGATAGCATCGTATTTTATTATATAGATATTATATAGATAACGCAAAATAATCTTAATTTTTTATCACTTTCAAATTTTTGCAAAATGCATAATGATAAAGAAGATACAATGTGATGTAATAAAAGATGAGAAATCGTCTTTGATGTAAAAAATAAAAATGCCACGATATAGTTTGCGTCACTATCCTGTGATTAGCGTTTTGATCTAAGAGAAAATAAAAGATATCCATTCTTTTTTTTTGTATTATATTCCAAGCAAGATAAAAGATTATGTCATTAAAATAATGTCGAAATAACTCCAAAATGATTATTAAAGTCACTTTTCGATCACTCACCAATCTTACGATTCATTTTAATATTTTTATGATATTATAGCGATTTGTTGTTCTGCTTAGAATTCAACCTTCCATGCGTGCATTCTAGCTAAGTTAAATGAATTTTGTGTGCATGTGATTGTGTGTGTAAGATTAGTATTATAATTCTTTCTATAAAAAGGACTTATGTCACTAAGTGACTAGATATGTAGACAGTACCGTTTCAACGAAACTCTCTCCAGTCATTCTCGATCCGCGATTAGGTGTGTGTCGGTTGCTAGAGCCTCGATTTTTCAAGCCGGATTACAAACTGCTAGGTAATGAGGAATTCTATCTTCTTCATTTCGTAACCTGCTTTTGGAATAAGTAATCGAGTACGCTTATTTTAATACTGCCTAAAGTGATACTTCTAAAAATGGTTTATTTTTTAATAAATATCAAATATAGTTATCATAACAATATTAATTAAAAAACTTAACGATGATACATAAATTAATATAGAACATTTAGGAATTCGCGCTGTAATCGATGCGCTTAAAATACTGTAACTCGCAACTTAAGATCGTTGTTTAATTCAATGTATATTATCGACATTTTTACATTATTCGACGTTATAGTGGATATTTTAGTATCACAATTTTGTCTAGATTTTCAACTGTATTTTACTTCTGCATACGTGCTTCCTGAGGTAACCCTCCTATTAATTATAGTCTATATACATTCTAACAACTTATTGTTTTTACATAACTGACTATTTTGAAGGTCTCGATCTCCATGAGACCATCCAGCGTACTATCTGCTCATGGATATAACTGGGAGATAACCAAAAGTTTTCCACGTGTTAATAGATGTTTCTATTATCAACGATGTCAAGCTGAAGAAGGCTAGAATTTAACCGAAACGTACTTGTACTCAATTATGTTAAATACATTCATTCAATTTTTATTTTTAATGATACATACATGTTGCATACATGTCCAGAATAATATTAATGTTACTGTAAAGTATTCTGCACAAAGCAGCTATTTTAAATCATATATTTTTTTAATGTTTTCGCACGCTGTTTAATTATGCTTTTCTCGCGGTTTACCACGAAAGTATTTTTCTTTTTTTTCAACACAAATAATGTTAAATACATTCAAGTTATGCTGAGGTTATAGAATCTCTAATGTTTCCTCCACACGAGCAGTCGTTTTGTGAGCAATGTTTATTCAACTTGGTAGATAACTATGTGGATTTTTGAATATGCGTTGAAATTTGTATAACTGAGGAAGGCTCAATTCTGCAGCCGAAACATGTTTTGTTAGCATATGCGTTTTTTGTAACTATGTAATCACACGTAAGGATAATTTAATTTATGTAATCTTCTTAATTTTGTTATTACATTAATTTTTAAAATTTACGTATTAATATATTGGTTATGATAATTTAAGAAATTTTTATATTCTGACTCTCATTCGCCCTTTAAACTTTCTACTTATTATTTATACTGAGTATTTTTGTTCTGTACTTTTGTTAATTTATACTAAGGTTATAGTCCAGTATTTTAAACGTACCGATTACACAGCGCGGATTCTTAAATGAAGACATTAATTTATGTATTATCGTGAAGTTTTTTATTAGAAGAAATCTTTTTACGGTTGTTATAATATTAATTAAGTTATTAAATCAAATAACAAAGATTGAATTTGATTATATTTATCATTTTTTTAGTTAATGGTCAACAATTATTTGCAGACCTCATTAAAAATTGAAGCTAATATTGAAGCACACAAGGTCATTTCATGACGCGATAAAGTATTGATGTGTTGCCATATAAACTCCGAACTGTTTATACACAAGCATCAATTGATTCGTTCATACGGGTTGCTTGCCTGTGCTTGTCACGCCACAAAATGACTTCGTGTGCTATCTCTTTAGACCTTTTTAATCGCAACCTTACTTTATATATACATATATATATATTATTTGTTTTCGTATTTATTAATTTCCAGAATATGCCGACGTATAAGTTAATGTATCTCAACGCTACTGGCATTGGGGAGCCAATTAGGTTCTTGTTAAGTCATTGTGGCATCAAATTTGAGGATATCAGAATCACTTTTGATGAATGGCCAAAGTATAAACCAAGTATGTTATCTCTATATATACTATAATTTTGAAATACATTTGAGATTCCATCCATTTATATATAATAATTCGTGTTATATAAAAGGAGAATGCGAAAAAGTTTATTTTTTACTTAAATACAAAGTATAAATTAAAACTATAGAATAATTACTAAAACTATTACTAAAACTATAGAATAGGAAATAATAATTATTTGGTATATAATTAAATCATCTTTTGCAACATATATAAATATGCCATTGATTTTATTTTAAAGGACACAAATCTTTAGAAAAAACATTCATATGATTATTTCAGCAATCATTAATTGTATAAATCTCGATTTTTAATACTTTCTCCGGAACTAATGCACAAATAACTGTTACTTTCTATGTCTATACTACGAACAATTTCCAACGATTAATTCATGCTCTGCAAGAAATTTTTTCACATTCTTCTTTATTTTGCAACCTAAATTTCTCGCATTTATTGACAGGTCGTAAGTTCTTTTATATAGTCGCATTTCTAGTATAAATGCGCACATGAAACAGATATTGTTTTCAATAATCTAATAATATTTTTATATATTGCAGACATGCCCATGGGACAAGTGCCGGTCCTGGAGATTGATGGGAAGCAATATCATCAGTCTAAGGCTATTGGACGATTCATCGCCAAGAAGGGCAATTTATACGGATCCGATGATTTCGAGGCTATGGAGATTGATGCTGTAGTCGATTCTATCGATGATATAAGACACGGTAAAAATTTCGGTGATCAGTAAATATAAAAAAATGACAGGTCATCAATTACATAATAACCCAAGCAACATGATTTTGACTTTTTGAATCTTCCATACTAGCGGAATTATTCAATGATACATACATGCTGCATATATCCAGAATAATATTAATGTTACTGTAAAGTATTCTGCATAAAGCAGCTATTTTAAATCATATATTTTTTAAATGTTTTCACATGCTGTTTAATTATGCTTTTCTCACGGTTTACCACAAAAGTCTTTTTCTTTTTCTTCAATACAAATAATCGATAGATAAATTTATTTTTGTAGCAATGGGCCATTATTATATGGAACAAAATCCCACCTTCAAAGCGAAACTCAAGGAAATCGTCTTCCAAAAATTGTACCACTCTCGCGATAAGTTTGAAGAACAAGTTAAGAAGAACGGCGGATACCTCGTCGGTGGCAAAGTAATAATTTTCTATTGTTTACTAAGCTATTGATCTTCGTGTTGTCAAATGTATTTGTCTTCGTAAAGAGACTAAAATTTCTTTTTGTTATTTTAGTTGTCTTGGGCAGATTTCCAATGGGCTGGACATTGTGACATTCTGAGCTCTATTCTGGCTGTGGATCCGAATGAAGATCATCCCGAATTGAAAAAACTAGTGGAGAAAGTTCGCGCTTTGCCCAACGTTAAAGCTTACATCGAAAAGCGACCTAAAACTGAATTTTAAATAAACCCTTTGCAACGATTATAACTAATTGTAAGTAATGCAGCGAAAAACCTGCACCTATTAGAAGAAATTCAAATTTACTTTGACTTTTGGTTTTCTCACATTAATTGATTTGACTCATATTTTACCTCGGTAAAACTAAAAATTTTTAGTATCTATTGTCAAAAATAGAATTTGAAAAATTTAAACCATCGATTTGCTCTGTATTACTGACTTATGGACTTCGATCTTTGATTCCTTTAATTAATTTGATTCATACTTTGTCTTGATGAAACTAAGGTCCTCAGATATCTGCCAAAAACAGAGTTCTAAAAAATTAAATATCGTTTCTGAGAAATCTTACAGACGGATATCAATCAAAGGGACAAATAGTCAGACAGACTGTGTTAAATTACAAAGTAGTTTGCTATGTACGCTGCACTACTTAATAAAACGATTTATAATTCTAGCTTTGATTTATTTCTTCGACTTGTTACATGTCGCGACATCATTCGTCACTAGTTATTCTATTTTGAAACGTTTTGTAAAAGAATTACGTGCTTATATATATTACGCCCCAATAGTTTCATCCATTTTTTTTTTGCAAACTAACAATATTTAACATTATTACGTAATAAAGAAATAAAAATGAAATTAAATCTTGTTTACTCAGTAAAAGTATGTGCTACTCGCTTCTTATACATATTTCAATCCCCTCTTACTTATCTATTTGAATATACATAATTATCAATTATGCATATCATCGCTTAGCATATGATTTCAATAATGTCAACACAGATAGCATGTTGTTTTGTAATTATCAATTATGCATATCATCGCATAGCATATGATTTCAATAATACCAATACAGATAGTATGTGCGAGAATGGAAGAGACGCACGAAATGCAAGAGATCCGGGTTCGACTCCCGGCCGAGTAATATTTTTCGCAATAAGAATTAATTATTTACAGATTTTAATATGTCATTCAACATTATTAATCCTTATTGTATCATGTACAATTTGGTGCCTCATCCATACTCTTTGTTTTTTCACCTCTTCAACATACTTTCAACTTTCTAGAATAAATATTGACTCTTTATTTTGGAAAATAATAAAATGTAGTATAATTTATAATTGCCGAAAGACTCAAAAAAAGTTGCACGAACAGGAATCGCTCGGTCATTAATTACCTATATTGGTACAGTAAGGGTTAATAATCCCCTCAAATTTCCTCTCGGTGGTCTAAAGAATGCTCGCACGGAATGCAAGAGATCGAAAATAAAAGATTTAATTTTTGAATACGTTGTGTAAATCATTGGCACTGGCCACAATATAACCATCGTTCGAATCCCGTAATACAACCAAAATGTCATAGTTGATTTGTGTCACACATATATTATATTATATATGAATAATTGAACGCATTTACAGAATTTGCAAACGGAAAAAAAATGTATATATTTTTTTTTATTTTTTAAATGAAACTCCGCTTTATTGCTTGCATTAATTCTATTTTTTCCACTGTAGATAATTTTTAACAGATAACGAAATAATAATATAGAGTAAGAATTGCCTATATGAGTCACAGGATATTTTTCGTAAAAATCTCTGTTCAATTATATTTTTCAAAATTTGACAATTTATATTTATAATCCGTTTCTGTGCTTCACATTTGAAGAGGACACAATAATGTTATCGAAACGTTTGTAATTTTCAAAAATATATTATTTAAAAAGTTTTTTAAATATATTTTCTCGCGAAAAATATCCTGTGACGGCTCACATAGGCAATTCTTATTCTATAATATTCTATATTATTGTTAAATATTGGAGTCTTATTTTATTTATATTGTAGATAACGAAGTACTTTTAAAAAAAGAATACATGTCCCTGAGTGGATAAATCAGATAAGAAGTATCGCTTTACTACAACAGTATAGCAGTTTTAGTTGTACTTCAGGAAACTCTGCATTCAGTGTTAGATCGAGAGATTTAACCTTTGTGAGAAATTGAATTGCAGATTGCAAAGTAATAGTAGAATTACGATTTTCTGGTAATATTAATTTTTTTATTAAATGGATACACTTATGAATTGACACAAAAATAATATGTGCAAAGATAATACGTGCAAAGATAAATCTCAAGTGCTGAGAACTTACTGTACATGTCGCCTGTAATTTATTGTAGATGCAAAATAAATTCATACACTGAGAAAAAAAAGTTGTTAACTTGACTAAATGCGTTTAGTTCGTAATGATTATTTAGTTCGAATATTTATATATTTAGATTAACAAAATCTTGTAATTTAAAATATGTTATTTGTTTGAATTAACAAATATTTAGTTGAGTTAACAAATATTTGCTTGACAGTCCGTGACCGCTACATTTAGTTGAATCAACTAATATTTTTTTGAAACAGCAACTTTTTTTTCTCAGTGTATTTTTCATTATATTTTTATAAATTGTTTTATACCATATGGTCTCAATATCCTCGTTTTCTATTATAAAACAAACCAATCTTTATTTTTTAAATTTATTTTTTATGTCTATACTATTTTCAGATCATGTCGACGTACAAGTTAACGTACTTTAAGGATGGAGCCGTTGGTGAACCATCCAGATACTTGTTAAGTTATTGCGGCATTGAATTCGAAGATATTAGACTCACTATGGAAGAATGGCCAAAGCATAAACCAAGTATGTTATTTCTATGCTATATTTTTGAAGAGAGAGAGAGAGAGAGAGAAATTATGAGATAATTGCAACCATAACTTTAATTGTTTTTTTGTTTAAATATTGATTTTATACTACAGAATTTATTTTGTAATTTTCTCATTTTAAGTTCATTATTCTTATTATTTAATTATTATATTTCTATCGTAAATAGAGAGAGGTATATTCTTGGAATAAATATTGTTCAGCAATAACTTAATAGCAAACATATCATTTTTGTGTTTAAAAATTGTAGACATGCCCATGGGACAACTGCCAATTTTGGAGATAGACAATAAGACATACCATCAATCCAGAGCTATCGCTCGCTTCATTGCTAAGAAGGGTAATTTATACGGGTCTGACGAGTTCGAGGCTATGGAGATTGATGCCACGGTCGATTCTATGGAGGATATTAGACGAGGTAAAAATATGTTGGTGATCAATTGAAGAATGACCGGCTGATAATTAATTAATTCAAAGTAGGCACACAACTTTTCAATATCTCCACACTGACGAGAGATTTGATTAATTAATATGATACAGAGTGCACGTTATGCTTATATAAACTGAGGAATTCAATGTTATTATTACAAGATATTATGCCATAAAAGAAAATTATTTAAAGTCAATGATTAGTGCGTTTCCTGAACGATTGTTGTACTCTATCGCTATTACTTTTATTACAGTACTTACATAGCGCAGATGAGTCTTTGTCTTTGTGCGACAAGTTTTAACTCATTGTCAGATTTATTTTCGCAGCTATGGGCGAATACTATTGGGAACAGGACCCCGTTTTCAAAGCAAAGTTAAAGGAAACCGCCTTCCAAAAATTGGCTTTCTATCTCGACAAATTCGAAGCTCAAGTTAAGAATAACGGTGGATATTTCATCAATGGCAAAGTAATAATCGATTACATGTCGAACTATAGAGTAACTCCAGTAAATACACCGCGCTGGGATTTACACCGCAGAAGTTAGAAAAAATAGAAAGAGTGTAATTTTCCCGCAACTACTCTACTTACATTCCTTTATGTTATATTAATATTGAGTTATGATTTCAGCTTCTTAGTGTTAATATTAATGAAATTATCGTGAATTGATTCGATTTGTCACTGTAATAAGCAGCGCCATCATAAATTATAATCTACATAAAATGATTACTGTAGGGCATGTAAAAGACAGTGGTTATTTCGTGATGCATACGTGTAGAGGAATAGTAAAGCATGTTGTATATAGAAAGCAAAATACAAGTGCCTTGCTTTTGTATTCTTTGTTTAGTTTGTTGCCTTGTACATCCCATCTCTTTGGGATATACGGCATTTTTAGCGGGCGGGATTTATGCTCAAAGCATACAAAGTGCGCAGATTGAATTCATTGCACAAAATACAATAAATGCATTACATGAAATATGTACCTCATATCGTAACACTTGTAATATATGTAGCAAGATTGTAATTATTATTTATTACTTCATATACATATTTACCTTTCTTATTTCTCAACAAAACTTTATAAACGCATTTTATAAGTTATTGTGTCATTTTACGTCTTATTTATATGCATTATTTTTAAATTTTTCATGAGCCGTACATATCCCCTTCCTCCTATAAGTAACCATATATCCTACTTCTATAGGATATACAGCATTTTTGCTATGGTTACTTACATCATAAAATGACACAATAACTTATAAAATGTGTTTATAAAGTTTTGTTGAGAAGTAAGAAAGGTAAATATGTATATGAAGTAATAAATAATAATTACAATCTTGCTACATATATTAGCATTTTTGCTGTATATTCTATAGAAGTAGGATATATGGAGGGTTTAAAAAACTTCATTTTTTATAATACACGAAAAATAAATATTTCAGATTTCTAATATTTTTTTCATAGTAATAGACAGTAGAAAATTTTTACTGATACAGTTCGTTTACTTTAAACATAGTAAATAATATTTAATAAATTAAGTCCCGGCCGAGGTAATATTTTTCGCAATAAATTTATTAACATTTTCAATACATTAACATCTTTATAATATGATGCTTGATGATAGCATTAAATTATTAAATTGCTTGTCAATTTAATTCGCGATTACTATAGAGTTTTAATTGCGTTTATAGTCAGGAAAAACAATTCGGCGCGCAATTTGAAAAGACTGCAATATAGTATGTATGCAAGTACATATATAGTGTATATTAGTAATTCAAGATTGAATTATTTTAAAGCAATGAAGATCCAGCTTCGACCGTAATAGACATTTTTTAATTTCTAGTATTAATAAATTAAGTTTTTGATAGATGTATAGATGCGGCGTATATACCGGAATTACCCTAATGCTTATCTTGTTAATTTTGCAAAAGTCCAAAGACACATGTTTATTATTTTAGCTGTCATGGCCGGATTTCATGTGGGCTGCATATTCTGAACGTATAAGCTTTATCTTAACCAGGGATGTGAATCAGGATCATCCAGAATTGAAGAAGCTAGTAGAGGAGATTCGCGCCTTACCCAAGATTAAAGTTTACATCGAGAAGCGACCCAAAATTCAATAGTACGTAAAATTTCTAATTTTACGTACTTTTTGTTCTTGTATTGATGTCATTCTTTATTAAATCTTTTAGACCAAAATGTTTTGTGAAAATCTGGCGTATATTAAGTTAGCATGGTGGTTTTTTCGTAAGTTAATATTATATATTTAACATTTCTATATATGTAACAAACGTAAAGAGTATTATATTTTTTTCATCAATGAAACTGTCTGCTTATTGGTGAAAATATATATTTATTATTTTTTAGAATACTGTTTTATTATTTTTTATGAATAAGACTGAAATATCTAAAGTTATCTATAATTAAGGGTTTTTGATGTAAAGTTTCTGAAATGATAAAGATTGATAATGTGAGTACATCCGCTACTTTAAAAATGCTGAAAAGGACGATTATTACATGTTTATTTAGTAAATATATATGTATTATA
Source organism: Trachymyrmex cornetzi (assembly GCF_001594075.2). Taxonomy (NCBI): domain Eukaryota; kingdom Metazoa; phylum Arthropoda; class Insecta; order Hymenoptera; family Formicidae; genus Trachymyrmex; species Trachymyrmex cornetzi. The sequence goes on from NW_017295562.1 coordinate 208,078, forward strand.
TATACATAATGCATATGTATTATACAATTGTCGTGTATACGGATTCATTGTTTGTTCCTTAAAATAAAGAGAAACATTGATTATATACGTACAAAAATAAATGCTAAAATTAATTCAAAGTTGCACATATATGTATAATAAGTATTTATATCGATAATATCAATAATAAATATCGTAGCTATATTTTTGGATAATTATAGTCATAGAGATATTTTTCAATGCGATTTTATTAACGGTGTTAAAAAAAATATTGCATTTTGAATAACTTTGTATTTTTAATGTTTTAATATCCTTTACTGTGTTTGATAAACCAGTAAACTTGGGAAAATGTTTTTTATTGTAAAATGCTAAAGAAATTATAATTTTGCAGCCACTATTTTTCGTTGATAACGTCGAAGTAATTTGTACAAGGCTATCACTGACATACAAGGTGTCTGTACGCAAAGAAAATTTTGCTGTCTTTCTTAATATTTTTATTTATTAATCTTTTAAACAAATTATTTTTCAAATTAATTTTTTAAATATGTTTAAAAAGAGCGCAATTTTTCATTTTTGTTCTAGAGTATTGTAACTTTTTCCTAGGGCAAAAATGTGAGAAAAAGAGTAATAGCCTTTATACCATTAAAGTTAATGGAGCAACTTTTCATATTTTTCCACAATGAAAATGTTACATAATCGATATTCTAGTGTTGAAATAGTTCGGTATGGTTTTGTATGTATTTGAAGATTTTAGTTTCATCGGGAAATAAATAATTATCCGATCCGAGCAATGATTCAGATTTTGTGGTAGTTTCTCTAAATTGATGTACATTTTTTGTATACATTTCAAAAGAAATTAAATCTAACAGAAGCGAGCATATCAATGCTATAAAAATGGAGAATCGATAATTAAAATTGAATTTAACGGTTATTAATGCGCCTTTGTGGAGTGCATATCTTACACATTTACTACGACTCCGATTTTGTACAAGTTTTCTATCTTGAGATAAATAAGTTGCACAGACTGTACGTTGTGTACATCCGGGAAAAAATGTTTCATATATAATTATATATAATTATATGAAATTATATATAATTATAAGTTTTGGTCAATCGCTTTTATATAGATAGAGCGGACTAAACTGAGTCGAAAAGTCCTGTACCATTTTGCAATTTTCACAATGGTTAACGAGGTATTAATTACTAAAAATCGCTAAATATTAGTCTTTATTAATTTTTTACTCAAATGCTATTAACTTTATAGAAAAACAGCAAGAGACAAAAATTGTTTATTTTCTTCTTATAAAGTTCTGAGAATTTTTTCAGAATTTTTTAATACTGTATTTTCTCATGACGTTAAAAATAGAAAAATGCAGTACTACAAAGTTGATAATAAATTCTGAAAAAAATTCTTAGAGTTCTATGAAAAGAAAATAAATGATTTTTGTCCCTTGCAGATTTTCTGTGAAGTTGATAGTATTTGAAAAAATTATTGAAGGACAATATTTAGGAACTTTTAGTAATTAATATCTACACAAAAGCGATTGGCCAAAACTTACGGGACACCCTGTATATAATTTTTTTTTCCGGGAAAGTCTTTGCGATAAGCCGTTGTGCAATCCGCTTTATCACAAAATACATAAATATCGACGACAGACAGGAAATATAAGAAGCTATATAGCTTATGTATTGACATGCCGGTCTTGGCAGAACGTTTTCTTTGATTATACAATAACGTTCTTATTAATAAGAGTTCTTATTAACGAGCATAATATTCTACTTATATTCTTAGGAACGCTGAAATTGCATCTGCAAATTCTCTTTCGCGTTTGCAGAGAAGACTAGCGTTATTAACAGCCATGCTATAGAACAGGAAAATATAATATTCACATACATACGCAGATTAGTTTAGATATTAAACATTCACGCATGCTTTACATCTTGTATCCGTGTTATAATTTCCGGTTCGGCTCTTTGCGTGAAGCAACATAAGCGCTTATGCATTCCTTTCAGATCCACAAACCACAAGCAATGATTTTAATGTCGTTTATTTATATTATCGTTAATATTTCCACATATTTTGTATATTTTTATGTGATCGTAATAATTGGATTAATTCCTTTTTTCTCCTTTTACAATAATTCTTCGTGATACTCTCTCATCTTTGATGTAAGTTCCGCTGATTCATCTCGATAATGCAACTATGCATTGTTTAGAACGTAGCTAAATCCGTGTTGCATCGAGATTTGCCTCGATTGTGGCCTTCTCTTGGATTAGAAGTTTGTACAAACCTACGCCGCGGTTTCCACAACCAAAGAGCATTATTTGATTTGAGCTCGGTGTCTAATTCGAGAGACGCCGTTCTGCCGAGATAAATGGACGTCAAGTGACGAGTTCGAAATTTAATTCGCCCATGTAAGGCGACGACTCCGTTCCGGTGAACTCGGTCTCGTCAAAGTCCTGAAGACTGGAGTTGCTCATCGTATTGGCGCTTTCAATGCTCGGATGACTCTGAAATCGTGGTCGCATCGCAATGACGGTTTCCAATTTTGGTTTCATCGGGCTAGTCAATAAATTCTTCCGGTGCTGCGCGAAGAATCCTTTTGTACCAAGGCCCAATCTCTCCGTGAGGATTCCTGCTAGAAATACCAAAGTGATAGGAATATTTTTCATGTTCTGTCGGATTTATATGAATAAGAATTAAAAAAATTTAGCAAAAAAAAATGAAGTAAAAACAGTTTCTGTTTTTTGTGCATATACATTTCGTATAAATATAATCTTTTAATTTTTATCTTGAAATAAATTTGTTCCTAACTGACGTTCTGATCATAAAAGAATATACATGTCCGTATAAAAATTATAATATACGTATTTAAAAATTATAAGTTATAATAAAATATTTTACATTATAACATAATGTTTTGTTATAACTTACAAAATTTTTCATAGTTTTTTATAGTTTCATATTTATGGATGTACTTTAATTACAAAATGTGTGTGCGTGTATGTGTTGACAAAAGTCTGCTTATTAATTTCAAAATGATAAGCGTGCACTTTAAGAGTAATGTTTTTATACTTATTTGAAGCTCTTTTAATATGTATATATTATATCATATTTTTCAAAATACGTATTTTAATAAAATAAGATAAAATAAAAGTATTTTAAATATTATTTATATATTCGCAAGATAATATTTTAGATATATGTAACTACATATGTAGACATGTAAAGATGTCTACATATAAAGATGTAAAGATAACATATCATGTAGACATGTAAAGATGTTTGAACAGGATTTTCCAATTAATTGAATAAATTTAAGAAATTCCGAAGAAATTGATTTAGCCATCGTTGATTAAGTATAAGATTAATTTAATATAGCGGAGGTATAAGAGTAAACAGACACTACCTAAAGTGACAGCTTTCGGCGATCTCTGGATCCTCAAGAGACACTCGTTCGCATTATTGTTGCCCTCATTGTTTAGGCCCTGCTTGCTCAACGTTGTCATTGTGGTAAATTGGCTGCAGTCGGAGTCCCTGGATACCCTTCTGGTATAATCTCGACAACCAACGGTTTCTTTAATTTCAGGTCGTTCCTCTCGCTCGTTCTGCGACTTCACGAGTCCATTTGGCTCGCAGAAATTCGTGTTCGCCAGTGCGATATTCGTTAGTCGTTGCTGTTCGTCGCTGATGGATATCGAGGGCGAGTGTTGAGCATCATCGAATCGATGCCTTATTGACCTCTGATACCGCGACAAACTGCTATAAGTCGGCTGTCGACGAATGACCTTGTGAGACGAGAACTTCCTGATGCAATACTTGGGCAGCATCGACTGGAAGAAAAGATGAAAAGTAAAATTATACAAGATTTTTTATTTTTGTAATTTTATTCTGATCCTAACTGAGGCTTAGCGATAATGTCCGAGAAAACAAAAAACAAAAAAGTAATTAGAACTTGTACATTATGTAATATATTTATTATAGAAATACGAAAGGTGCAAAAAGTCTTGAAAAATATTGAGAACATAATAAAACGTAATTATATTTAATATCAAATATTATATTAACTACATATGTAACAAAATATTTTTTAAATGCTATGTAAAATGTATTCGTTTATTTTTTGCAAGTATATAAGTATTTAATTATAAACAGTTCATGTAGAAATTGCCAGTGAGAAATAAAGTCATAAAGAATGATTAAAGTTCTCCAGAAACGACTCACCTTGAAAGCCTCTCTGAACTTGTTAGACATGATATTGTAGAGGAGAGGATTCACTGTGGTAGATAAATAGTAGAACACTCCCGACACGTATGTGAGCGTGGTGTAGACTATGACCATGGTATCTTCCGGTTCAGACGAGCTGTTCTGAGCATACACAGCCAGCAGCCTTTGAGCGTGAAACGGCGCCCAGCAGATGAAAAAGGCCACCACCACCGCAACTGTAAAGACAATAATTGACGTCCTATTGAGTTAAATACCAGTGAGAGACAGAGTAAAACGATTTTACTGATTCTTCACGTGCGAGATAAAATACAAAGCGAAATAATTTTTATAAAATAAAATTAGCATGTATTCTAATTAAGAATATCTATTAAAAATATTTTTTCCGTTCAAGATTACAACAGTTGTAAAATATATGTACGTCGTTATTGTTAATTTCAAAATTGTAAGTGATTTCTTGTATAGAGTTAATAAGGAGTTAGCTATTTTCCAGAATGAGATGCGAACAAATCCACTTCAATTCATGATTCCCGTAATGTACCAAGGAAAATGTATAGACAACTAACATCGCAGAGACCATTCGCCTTCATTTATGCTACTTCAAGTCACCCTTCGCGATTTCATTACTGTGTAATGAAACTTACCAAGAAGAAAATGAACTTTTATTACATTGCTATCCACACTGCTGGAGCATTCGATAACAATTTTCAAGAAATAAGACAATTAAAAGACTTTAGAAATTGGGAAAATCGAGAGAAACACCGATTCTAACTTGATTTTAGCTTTTTTCTAGAATATCATTGTAGCGCGTAAAAATATTAAGTTAAAAATTAAATAATCATGAAATATTACAAAATCCTTCAAGTTTCTGACAATTAAAGTCTAGTAAAAAAATTTTTGCGTAATACATGTTAGGTATAGATGAAAGGAAGAACCGTTTTATTAAATGGAGTGGCCAGTGAAATTTGGAAAATGCGATTGTCGAAACAATTTAATTTTGTCAAGACAAGTCTAATTGTAAGTAGAATTTTTCTTACAATTTCAGATAATCTTGATTTCCGAATATTCAAGTAGAATTCTTTCGTAACATCAAATACATTTTTGTATGATTTTTATATTCCGTTTTTATATCCTTTAATTAATGATAAAAGATTTTAATTAAAAGATATTCTCCTTTTAAATATTCCGAAGTTTACGTCAAGTGAGGTTGCAGTTGTACGCAATTACCATATATGTTGCATTAAAATAATAATTAAATGTAGTTCATGAATAACTTCTGCTTTTACCGCGCTTTTTGATGTAGCGAGTTTCTTTCAAACTTTTAAAGCATACTTTCATGTAAAATTTGTTAAATAAATTGAATTAGGCGCACAATTACAAGACAAAATGCAATTAAATCCTTCACGTGTTTCATTTCTTAAATAGTGAACAGCATATTGCGAGATATTTTGAACACTTTCACGTTTTTGTCTAACTTGTGTATATTCCATGAATAAATTTTGTTGCATAATCATTATCTTTTGTATTAGAGGAAAGCGATATAATATCTATTTAAAGTTCTTAGAGGAATTTTCATGAAAAGTTGAGAAAAATCAATTGTGAAAATTTTACAGAATTCAATTGACTTTAGAGACGTTTGTGAATGCGAATGAGATTAATGGAGCTTCTTACAATTAATGCTATAATGATGAATAATTATTACAGCTTTGTAATCTGTAATAATTAGTCCATATTTAGTCGATCGAATACAATGGGAGCAAAAATATCATGTTAAGAGAAGATATTGTATTCTCTTTCTTTCTTTTTTTTATTTTGTAATATTATAATATGTTATAATATTATACTTTATTTAATACTACTTTTATACGTGTATCTAAAAAGAAGAGACGAAGAGAAGACAAAGAATCTAAACCTTAATCTTGAAAAAATGACTCTGCAACTTCACAAGCGTATCCTTGAAGAAAGTTTTTAGAAAGATTTTAAGAAAGGCTTTACGAGAAACGACTGGGATACATAAAAAGACGTGAGCGATCGCAAGCGTGAATACGTAAACGTTAAAGCTTTCGCTGTGCGAATATTTTATATTTTATTAAAACTAAATTTGGAAAGGGACAGAAATGAACATAAAAAGACCAACTTTACCCCGCCCGTCCTCGGCAGAGCGGATGTTAAAAGCTGAAGGCTCTGACGTCTGTCGAAAAAGCGAATGAGTTATATAGAACGAAATAATATTTCGAGATCTAACACAAATTTCTGCGTAGCAATGGAAAAGCTGAAAAAGTTGTGCATTAAGAAAATATTTGCGTACTTTCGAGATTCCGCAGATACAGATAACTGTTATGTAATCGTTTTAAAAATTCTTGCTAATTTATGAAATTATTTTTGTAATAAAATAATTTAAGAGAACTCACACTATTAAAAAAAAATCCCTACTCTTTTTTCCTTATAAAACAGTTGCGTTAGTTTAATTGCAAGAAAAAATTATTAGTACATTGTAAAAAAGAAAATGTTAATTTTAACATTTTTTACATGTCCCAGGAGATCCATCTAATTTTTAAATTAAAGTAACTCATTCGTCTTGTGTTATTTATTAACGAACTAGTAATGTTAAATAATTGACACAGTACTTTACATTTGTTATTTTGACTTTAAGGGTGATTTAAAACTAACATATAAAACAAGTAGAGTACATAGAAGAGTAGTTGCAGTAACTCGTAAGAAAATGTTAATAAAACATTTTTGTTCGTATAATGTGAATGAAAAAATTCATAGATGTTAAATTGACTTTGAGATATATAGATTAATTGAAACAATTGTATTAAAAACACTCAAAATAATATTCCATTTTTAATTGACATACGCAATTGTTAAGTTAGAAAAGTGACATGAATCTAACACATCAAAATGTTACAAAAATAATAACATATCAGTTGTATGTTTATTATACATTGAAGTAATAATCAAAATGTGGGTAACACAAGAAAAATTCCACATATGGACGCACGATTTTTTACTGTAGTAAATAACTCAGAAATAAATAATTGAAATAATAATCGTTAAGACCGTTCTAATTAACAAACAAACTTTGCTTTATTTTAAGTTGCGCTGAAAAAGAACAAAAGTATAGAATGTGAAGAATTGTTAGGAACATCTATCAGACTCTGAAAAATGTTTATAACATTTTATGTGACATTTTTAAACTTTAGAAACTTCATGAAAAAGCTTCTATCTTTTAATAGCTTTCGAGGGACGTTTCGTAATTTCTGAAAAAATGCGCGGTAACTAACTCCTTTACAATTTGTGGGGTATTGCGACCGTAAATACGCATGCCTGGTCGTGGGATCAAAAACACAAATGAATCATCGATGCGTTAATTCGAAACATCGTTCATCACAGTTTGTTGCAATGGTGGAAAAAGTTCGATGATACGGAAATACGGAGGCATGTGTATTTTTTCTTTTTTTTTTTTGCAAACAGAAAGCCGATTTTATTACCACGCGCACTGTCGACAAACGAGATTCGCCCACACAGTCAACGGTATGAAGGTCGGCATTTTTATTTCGATTATTGCTTCAGCTGAGACATCGAGGACGAGACAAGCGATCCCACTGCGATCGTAAATTCAGGTGAATTATATCGGAACAAGTTTTCAAATTCACGAAAATCTGGTTGATATCATTCAGTCTCGCACGTTTTAACGTTTTAACGAGGATAGTATGCAACGTGAAAACGTGTCAATGTGATATCCGTTATTAAATATTTTTTATTGCTTTTCGTGCGAGTTTTCGTGTCAATTTAATAAAAGTATATTTACATTTAAATATTTTTGTTATTGTTATGTGTCGTAAATGTTACACACAAACATTACATACATTATTGTGTGTGCAACTTATACAACTTATTCCTAATGGAAAATTATTGCGAAAAAGTGACAAGCCGTGTAATTATAATTTATAAAAACTCGATTAATTATTAATGAAAGCTCTGTTTGGTTAATAAAACTTTTTTTTAGTTTATTATACACGCGCTCGGTGGATCGCAAAGCATGCGGCTTCAAATGTACACACATGCACGTGATCTCTATTATATAAATCAGTAAACGCGCCACGTGTAAACAGAATTGTCCAATTATCACTGATAAATTCACGAGCGATCGTTTTTCCATTTTTCAGAAGAGCAATTTTATACACAATTAATATCTTAATTTTTAATTATATACATGTATTATTAGGATTAAATTATTATAAATATCTAAAAATAAGCATAAATTAAATTTAAAATTAATTTTATTATTATTAACATTAAATTAATTTTATTTTAATTGAATGAAAATTTAATTATTAATTTCAAATTCATGTATATTTTTAGAAATATGTATATAATTTTATACGCATATGTATTTATAATAAATTTTTAATGAAATTTCTTAATATAATTAAAAATATCTCAAGGATTAAAAAACTCAAAATTAACATTAATTCTCTCCACGATTTATAGAAAATAGCGAGTTCTCCCACACGTTTTGTTTCGTATCGAATAAACCATTTGATAATATCGAAAATTTCATTATAAAGATAACCACGTACTCAAATATAACTTTTCGAAGCCAATCAAATGTGTGGTCTTTATTTTTATCTTCGTGGAAAGTGAACGAATGATCTCTATCCTCGATCAACGCAAAAGAAAAGAAAACGTAAACGCACGTGTAGAAGATATCAACTTTTCCTGTCTTTGGAACGCATTATCTTTTCTTTGGAACGCATTATCTTTTCTTTGGAACGCATTATCTTTTCGACAGATTTGACGATGAGAGGGAACGAAAGAGTTCTTTAGTATATCAATAAAAGAGATGAGATAATTTGCCGAAATTTGTTTAATGGAATACTCCTTTCCAAGCCAAATTGATAAATTAATATATATGAATAACAAATCAAAAACAAACAATCATTACAAATCACGACGATCCTTTAAGATATAAAGTTAGAGCGGAAACGTTTACATATTTTTAGTATGAAGATCTTCCGTTGTTATCAAGATTATCTGGATCATAACGATGGTTTTTAGGGTGGAATGTATGTAATCCAGAATATTTTTACACACACAGAGAGACTATAAAAATACTACAACCGTGATTTTGAAGTCAACAACACGTTTTTCCATACGCTTTTTCTTTATTAAGCTCGAAATCGACCCATGTTTAGATAAGAGAAACCTAAATAAAGCTTTTTGCCATGTCAGATTTGTGTTACAAGTAGTTACTGCTATTTTCGATCTTATGTTTGAATGATATTCTTGCATAAGAGTTAGACTTACATAAGAACAAAGAATTGGACCAATGCTCAGGGCTGGGCATGTATTTGAAATACTTTTATTCAAAAATAGTACTTGTAACACAATTGTATTATGTATTTTGTATTTCAGTGGAAAACACATGAAAGTATTTTATATTTTATATTTCAGCGGAGCACATAAAAGTATTTTGTACTTTGTATTTCAAATCGAAAGATTGAAAGTATTTTGTGTTTTGTATTTCAAATATTAATATTGATATATAATAAATCCTATTATATTGAATTACAAAATACAAAATACTTTTATGTGCTCCGCTAAAATACGAACTACAAAATATAATTGTATTATAAATACTGTGTTTAAAATAAAAGTGTTTCAAGTGTCCAGCCCTGTTAATATCAATCAATTATTCGATCTTCTCAGATATGTAATCGGTTTATTTTTTTCATTGATATAATAATTATCGTATTAGTATATTCCTGAGAGGCGGAGATTCTAAAATAATTTTCCCTCGACTCTCATGATACGAAATAAAGTTTAAGAAATAAAGATATAACGGGAGCTTAAAACATTTGACATATCGCGTAACTACCTACGCGAGCGATAAATTGCAACCCGGAAGATCTGCAAACTGCCACAATAATACAGAGTAAATTTGGATGCGACCTACGATCACGTGGAAGCTTTGGTACTTTGGGGTATTACTCGAGTCTTACGTAAGCCGATTGGTCGGAAAATAGACTGGAATCGCTCCGGTTAGCGCGAGCAAAAGTATACAACCAGCCGTTCATCAAAATGCACCTGTAGATACATACATAACAATGATAACCGCGTTTTGTGTTTGCCTAGTCATTTACGTTAAGGATTCTAATGTACTTATGCAATGTAAATACAACTGTAGAGTCCAACTAAAGTTTCAGTTTCAGTTAAAGATCAAAGTTTCGATTTCGGTTTTAGTCGGAATTAAAAGCAAGTTTCAAAAGGGTAACATATAAGTCGAAATTGATTAAATTGTAATTTAAAAAAGATTTTTGTTTTATATCTCTCTTGTAATTTTGTTATTAGTGAGATAATATATAATTTTGATATAGTGATATTACAAATAGTGATATTAATAGAACATAGATAACAGAATTGTAATATTATAGAATGGTAATAATGTGTAATTATTCAATAATTAAATTATAATATTAATTATATTATTGAATAAATACATAATATATGTATATATACGTACACATATACATATCTTTCTAGAATTTCTATACAATTTTCGGTTTTCGGTTTCAGCCGAAATAAAAAAAAATGGTTTCGGTTGGACTCTATATAACTGTTTTAATAAATTAAAATAAAAACAATTTTGTAATTTTAAGAATAAATCTTAATGAATTGCCTATGTGTGTGAGAATAGTTTGTATCTAACTACCACTGAAGATAACTCAAATCTAGAGTTGAAATGTACTGTTTGTAATTAATTTTGTAAGTACAGCACATTTCAATTGTCTACAAATTATATCGTATTATAAATATATTACTATAGAAATCAAAGTCTTAAACGGTCTTGCTGGATCTTAAATGCTAGTATGATTCTTGTGTGAATTTATATACTATGTATGTAGTCCCCAGAAACGCGTGCCGAAATGATTTTTCGGTCTTGAAAACGCTAACTCTACTAAACTACCGCAGTAATATCACAATTGACTAGCAATTTAACAAATTTTTGATGCTTATTCGCATCTTCGAAACGATCTTAATAATGTTGAATAACATAGTAAAACCTATTAGGTCCAGTTTCACAACTCACAGTTAAGTCTTAACCGAGGTTCAACTTGTTTCTCATCTGTTTCCAATTCTAGAATTAAAAAGAGATAATGAATAAGTTGAACTTCGGTTAAAAGTTAACCGTGAGTTGTGAAATTGGATCTTAATAGTTAATTCTTATTGCGAAAAGTATTACCTCGCGCCGAGGTAATACTTTTCGCAATAAGAATAAATTATTAACAGGTTTTAATGTTATTCAACATTATTAACTAAATTAAGTTTTAAATGGCTTTTGCCACGTGCGCAAGATTGAGATAGCGAATTCTTATTCAAAAAATAATTTATATTCACACATATTACTCATAAATATTTATGAGTAATGTGTGTGAAATATAAATTATATTGTAAATATATTATTTACACATTGACAAGCGCAAAGACAGTTTACTTATATTTGTTTTAATAAATTTATCATCTAATAATATAATAAAAAGACAAAATGTAGGTTCTGTGCAATTTCTTGTAACGCGTATATTGTATCATCATATTTACGAGAAGCTTTGGGTAGGTGAAATTATGAGTTGGGTTTTTTTATCTTTAATATATCTTCCCCTTTACGTCGTTCAAATTTCTCTCTTCGACCTTGAAAGTAAAGTTCGAAAGAAGTTCAATAAAGACCTGGGTCTGAATATATCGAAGACATGACTTGTCGAGATCGAGAATGAAATCGGCGCCACGTGACATTGTGAATGATTGGAAGCTTGTGAGGGGAACAGCAGGTTATTTATCTATAGCTATTAAAAGGTACGAGCGAAATAATTCTTTGGGGCTTTACAAGCAAGCTCCTGAATCCTAAGCCACTTGTAGCGAGGTAGAAAAAAATCAGAAAATAACTCACGTGAGAAATGTCAATAGCGATTCGGGTTTTATACATCTCATATTTTAAATTCGTCACTACGTTAGAGCGCCGCTGGATGATGATTTTTTTTTCTTTGTGCTGACATTAATATCGTCGCGATCGATTCGCTGGAAATGTAACGGCGTTTCTTTACGCGAAAAATAAAGAGATAGCGAACACATTTAAATCGAATCATTGGTGAATATTACGTGAATTATACGTTCAATTTGGAATTATATTCGTATAATCGTCATTTAAAATCAAATAAAAAAAAATGTTTATTTAGAAGACTTTAACTCCTTTAACTCTGAAATGATTGTTGAAATTCTCAATTTCACTTTTGTTAAGAAGAAATTCTTAGCAAATTCCTCTAAAAACTTTCAGTATTATTTAAATCTTACGAGATGTTTAAATGAAACACAACAATGCGATTTAAATATAAAAGATTTAGCTGTAACACCTAGGACAACCTATGCATTCTTGTTATTCATTTCATATTGTAATATTTGTTCGATCTAATTGCATGTCTGACCTAATAGCCGTGAAAATATACGGAGATAGCTTGTAATCGAGTTTGAAATGACTCGGTTAATTTGCCAAGACATGGGCACAGTCGGCTATTTTCAACATTTCCTCGCATTTGGTGATCTCGTTTTGTCTTGCCGAACGAAATGGTCAGCCTCGAGAGACTTGTCAATGAATTCTTTTAAAGTGCGAATTCATCGATATCCTATTCGTATCACGTACGAATGGTATTGTAAAAATGAGGCATCCTGAGAAGATCTATTACGTGTTCGAGAACAACACAGAAATAGCATAGAAATTTTCTTCTTTTCGAGATATTCCGAGAAGGCAATTTATTAATAAATCACCTATGATAGAAATGTGAAATCATTTCAGTCCAAAACTTGAGAAGATGTCGAAAGATTTATATGTTTATTTCTGTAAAAGTAACTTTATAAATTTTTATTAGTTCTTTGAGTAGAATTAAAAAAAGGAAATTGTGAGAAACACAAATTAAAAAAAAAAATGTTATACGTATATTATACATATATATTTTTTAAGTTTTTATTTAAGTTTTTATTTGCAAAGTTAAGATATTACTTTACTAAAAATTTAAAAATAAGAAAAATCAAGATATTTAGAAAATAAAATCTATATACGCAAGAAAAATTTCCTACAACTTAAATTCGACATTAAATGTCGAATACAATACAACAGAAATTCGTAAAGTGATTGAAGTAAATGTCACGCAATAAAGCTTTGTCATTATGAATCGCTATCGGAGATAAGACCGGGGATAAGAAGAAGTTTATGCGAGACCGTAAAACTCGATCAAATGTCTGAATCTTCCTCTCCCTTTTTCGGTTAGAATCGAAAAATATTTTCTGATATCTGTGCGTTTCAATAAAAAAACCGATGTCATACTTTCGTTTTGAACAAAATTGCGAAGCTTGGCACGTTGATGCGTCAGAATCGATCGTTCGCATACTGTGTCTGCTTCCTCTCTCGAAGATTTTTTCCTCTTTCCAATCTAAGTTATAGTCGAGAATAACATTTATTCTTGTCTAATTCTCATATTTTATTTGAGAAATGGGCACAGCGATGTTTAGTTTTTCCTGAAATCTAATAGCAATTAATGAAATTAATAGAACCGTAATTTTTTAAATTGCTTTTCTACGACTTTTATTCGACGTGTCCATCTGGAAACATTCTATCTTTACGCGAAATTTTGCGTGACTTTTAATCTTGCTATAATTTTGCTCGATTTTGTATTACATTACATTTTTACGAAATGCAAGATCTATTATTTAGACAATGACAATAAATTTGTCAAATATAATTTGTATTGTGAAAATCATTAATTATTCAAATCTGTCAAAATATATCCCATTTATTCACTTTACATACAATATACTTGTAACAATATTTTTAAAGATATATATATATATATATAGAGGAAGGTCACCGATACCGACATGCCACTTTGTTTTTAAGCAATATTTCTTAAACAAAAGGTAAAAATACGACTTCAAAAACATAAATACAAAGTAAAAAGTGTCTTCTATCAGATAGTATAAGCAATTTTTATAATACTGTTAGTAATTTTACAATAATTAAGTTTTTCGTAAGTTATGCAAAAATGAGCGTCTGACAAAATGGGCTCAAAAACTGACACAGTAGGCAGTAATGCTACGTATTCCTATTCTTTTTCTTTTACAGGAATTATCTGTATAAAGTACCTATAACTGAATGTATATAAGATTTTTCAGAATTATTTTACTTCGTTATCAAACATTTTTATTGAATTATATGCATATTTACTTTATGCTATTTTGCAAGATGCAAATATGTAACGCGATAGTTTTTCTAGAATTGTTCCATATATGCACGATTGCCTTCAGCTCCAATAGACTTATTTGACACTATAAAGCAACACTATAAAGATTAAGTTAGCTCATGGTCTGTTTTACGGATATGTGTGTTGGTTTACGCTGTACCCGAATTTTAAATTAAAAATCGTATTATGAAAAGACTACTAGCGTTTTCTCTTGGGATACACTGGGTGCAGTCTCACACCGCACCAGTTGCGTGTAAGCGCTACACTCAGCTACAGTGCCTGCTACACTATACTAGAGTGGTGCACACCATGGTGTACACTGTATCATTATTATGTTAAAACCCTGTTCCCGCTTGAACTTTTATTTTCAAATTTTAAATGTCACATTGATTCTACACAGTCTCTTTGAGACGGTGTAGCAAAATCCCACTTCGTGCATAAAATTTGCACTACACCGTAGCCACGGAAACACGGTACACCGAATGAGTTCGCTTACCACCAGCCATGGAAACGGTACACTGTCTGAGTGTTGCACTAGTGGGCGATAGTGCAGCCAAAAGAAAACGCTATAAGAGAAAAAATAATATAAATAAAACTTATTTCGGAAACTACAAGAATTTAAAATGACGTAATATTATCAATAATATAGTCACTATTATTTAAACCTCACAATTTGCAAAAGAAAATCGTAAGAATTTTATTTTCGCATTCGTAGAATTCGTTTTTAGCTGATTTAATATAGAAACAAGCCAGAAATCTACGAATTATAAGTTTGTACTTTTTTAATTAGCTAAACAGATCATGATTTTATTAGTATTAATAAAGTGCAATAGTTAGTTTCCGAAAAATAAGGGGGTGTCACTTTAGGAGACCTATGTCAGTATCGGCGATTTTCCTCTATATATATCCAGCAGATATAATTTAATAAACTTTATAGCAATAATATCACCGAATAATTAGTTATATTAACAATATACTATCCTAATAACACACTTTATCCGGGATATGTTCTGAGGATATTCAAAGGACATATAGACGTCCTTTGGACATCCTCAGGACGTCCTCTGGAGGTCTGTGTTGTTAGGGTAGTTGACAGGTGACATAATATAATATTACATGTTCTAATCGAAAGTTAGTAAATTTAGTAAATGCTTGTATGATTTTTATACCGCAGAAATTCTTAAAGTTTATGGAAAATATACGACACAGGTTTATTCAATAAACAAAGGAAACTTCAAAGAACCTCTCTGTCGTATCGCACTTGCGTGTTTATGAAATTACTTGCATATTATCACAGGCGCAGCAACCCTGATAAAAATAAAAATCAGAGCGTAAATGAAATGTAATAGGAATAACAGAAGCGTAAATGAAACTTCTAGGAGGCGAAAATTGAAACATCAAATGTTTCTTCGCTGAAGCATAAATGCTTCTTTTACATTTTATTTTCCAATTTTCGCCTTCTAGAAGTTTCGTTTACGCTTTCGTTACTCTCCCATTACATTCGATTTGCGCTCCGATTTTTATTTTCATCGGGGAAGGTGTTTGCAACATTATTCAGATACACGTTATTCAGATACGTTCTGTTAAGCGAAATTCGAAGAATTAAGCATAGATTCGAATGCTTCACGAGATTGCTGCAAGAATGTCTGACTAAGCATTTGCAATAGCGGGTTCTGGGCGGCTTAAGCTCATTTAAACTTTTCGTGAGAAGAGAACTTCTGGCGTGATACGTTTAAATACGATTTGCATGTGAAACTATGCGAACTGACTAATTTTGGACTAAAATATGTAACTTGTTTTCAACTGTCACATCTAGCATGCTTATTAATGCAACTAATTATTCATATCATTATTTAATTGCTATAAAGTTTCTCAAATTGTGACGCTCAATATATATCTTTGAAAATATCTTCCATTATATGCAAAGTAAATGAATGAGATATAGTTTAATGACGGATTTCTTGGAATAAAAATTTTTCTTTAAATAAAGTTTTCCGAGTTTTAATTATTCCTTTAGAATCAAGTTTCAAACTGAAATTCTGCTAAAACTCATTTAAAAAATTAATGGAAGATTATAATCTTAATATCTATTTGTCTTCTCTTTATCGTAAAATATTCTGTATACCGTGATTCAAATCATTCTTCGAGACAGGACGATGAAAATTTCCTGTTAATTTTTCCGATAACTATGAGTTCCTTTGGATCATCGATTATTATTCGGTGAATTCGTTGATCTTAATGAAGGTCTTTAATGGACTCTCGAGTACTAGACTTAGAACCAAAATAAACTCGATTTCAATGATCTCAAATCGCGTCCCTAAGAATGCTCGAGCTGCAAGTTGTAATTTCCAACGATCAAAGCGACTGCACCGCTTACCGAGCATGCGAATAACGTTCCTTTGAGCGTTCGTCTTCCCTCTGCTGCTGTCCGCGTGATTCAGTGCGCCGTGAATATGGTGCCTTTTACTGACGGTGGTGGATAGCAGGCTCGAGCGTCGCAATTTGATGGCGATCAACACGTACAGCACGGTGATGATCGTCATCGGTAGCACAAAGAATAGGATGGTTGAGACCTCGAACGCGTGCTCGATTAGCGTCCACTCTAGTGAGCACCTGGCACTGTCCAGGACGGCGGTGCCGTTGTCGGTGTAGTCGACGTAGACGATGCCAAATTGAATAGCCTGTGGTATGGCGAGGCAGAGGGCCAACAGCCATATCGCCACCACAAACTTTACTGCCCGCGATAGTTTCGACATTGTATGTGAAATAAAGGGATGACAGATCGCCACGTACCTGCAGCAAAGAAAAAAAAAAAGTAGAAATATTAAAAAAAGGGGCGAATATTTTGTTTCCGAAGAGACTCGTCGATGGCTCTATCCTGCGAGTGTCCGGATTATCGATGTTCACACGCAGTCAAAAATCGCAGAACCGACAAACTGGCACGAGCTTCCCACTCTCTCTCTTTATTCGTACATTTTATTTTATCGATTTCTACATCAAACTAGTGATATGAATATTTCAGTTGAAATACCCATATCACCAGCTATATCGTGCATGATTCGCGAAAAAAAAAGAAAAAAACACGATACCGATAAAAACGAATGATTGGCAGGATATAGGATCGACGAGTGTTTAAATATCCATGACAGTCTATCAGCCAGATTTGATGTATGCGCGATATATCCTAATATTTCTGAGCTCACCTCTCGATGGTGAAGGCCGTGATGGTTAGAACGGTGGCATTAGCCGAGGTCTCCGAGGCGAAGCTTTGAATAATACAGAATGCCTCGCCGAAGACATACGGAAAATTCGACCAAAAGTAATATATCTCCGGCGGCAGTCCAAACACGAGTAGCAGCAAGTCAGACACTGCGAGGCTAAAGAGATAATAATTAGTAGCGGTATGCATGGACTTGTTGCGCGCGATCACCACGCACGTGGAGATGTTGCCGATCAGACCGGTGAAGAAGATCACGACGTAGATCACTGTGATCGGCAGCACGATGTATATGGAATCCCGGCGGTCCAGCGCGTTTTCATCTCTGAGGAAGGCAACGATCGTGCTCGAGTAGTTCTCGTATCGCGGATTCGCGTGGATGATACTGTCAATCGTGGAGCGGAGCTCCTGAAGATTCTCATCTTTCGAGAATCTCCAAGAGTCCCCCGCACCTTGAAGGATACTGGTGATGTTCGCTATCGTACCCGAAATCATCTTGTTTCTTTTATTGAATTCTGATCGGCGAGAATAGGCGTCGACTTCGCAAAGAAAGTAAGTAGATTAATATTTGGGACTTCGTGACCGAACTTCAAATCGCCTGTTGGAACGAGTAGATATCTCCGCGCTGCTAGTATTTCTGCTGTGCAATTTTTGTTACTTAATCTTATCCATAAATATTCCAGACCATCATAGAGACGATTTATTCTATGGAATGCAATTATGATGTCTTCTCTGGACAGTATTGATGTTTTCGTGAAGATCCCTTGGTAAAATCCCGGCTTACACGTGCCGGATATTCTTGATAGTTTTCAGTCTACATCTTGTGAGTATTTTTACGAGTTGAATAGTTTCTCACGATAAGATTCTAGCACTGCTTATCTTCGTGTTGATCTGAAATTATATAAGTATTTTTTTTTTAATTTGAAGACGACTAATTTACATTTTGCGTAGGTAAACGAACGATATAATCACAATACAAAAGTATTTTTGAACGCAAGATTATCGTGTACTTGATCTTTCGCATTTAGCACGCAAAAAATATTTTGCTGATTTAACTGGAATTATAGCTGTTTTTTTGTATCTGATAGAAGATTATGTATCATATGCATAAAATTTATAGCACAAATCTAAATTCTATTTCTGTCATCTATGTGATTAGATGCAATACATATCTAATATCGCAGTACTTACTAGAAATTTATCTATTTTAGCTATTTTTTTTCGTACTTGGATAATTTCCACTGTAACTGCAAGATCACTTTTTTGAGTGAGTAATGATGTATTAGGGAAGAGAGAGAGAGAGAGAGAGAGAGAGAGAGAAAGAGAGAGAGAGAGAAAGAGAGAGGGTATGACTAATGTTATGGATTGATAGCGATTCCTGTAATCCACCGATTAACGAGAAGACATTCCGTGTCCTCCCTAATGCTTTGATTAATTTCGGTCAATGAGCGTGAATTAAAGGGCCGCCTATAAATTCCTCAACTAGACCGATGTGCAATATTGTTCTCTCTATACGGAGAAAACTTTATATTTAAAATTACTATAATATGGTAGTAGCTGCGGACATCATGTAAATTATAAGTTTAAATGTTATAGTTATTTTTTTAAAAACAATAATGCAACGTAATTTTTATAGTAAAAATTTTTTATTACAAAATCACAACTTGTTGAATAAAAGTTATAAAAGTTAGTATTGTAAAGATAAGTAAAAAATATATATCTAGCAAATTTTGTTTGCGTATCATAGTAAAAATTAACAGTTTTCATGTTAGAATATGGCTTAACAAAACACTGGTTTAACAAAACAATTACTTTATTTATTATAATTATTTATTATAATTATTTATTATAATTATGTGATAAAAATTAGTATTACCATAATAAAAGTTATGTCGGAATCATGTTGTGACGGTCCATCGGAAATATTATAGACATAGTGTAATTTAAAATTGTATTAAAACTTAATATAAAATTTTCTCTGTGTATTACACGTTTTATGGTCGATGTAGCGCAAATTTTTGTTAGCGCAAATTTTTAATAACATCAACGTTATAACTTTGTTTAACGATGCAACTATTACGTAACAAAATATGTTAAATTTATTTTGTTGAACGGGAAATTACATATTATGTTACTTTTAGTTGGTCGACTGGAACGTTTAATGCCGCACGTGGAAAGAACAACTTTGCTGAAAGACCCATAAATTTAGCTAGATTATAAATCTATGTAGCCAAATTTATATATATCATCATAAATCTATAAATTTAGATAGAGCTGAAAATAATTTTGTTAAACCATAAAAATAATTACGTAGGAAACTCAAGCGTGACGAGCTATACTGCGAAAAATTTTTATTCTTAAGACCGGAGCACAGACTTTTGCATAATGCATAATGCATAAGACATAAGAAAGTCAACCAATAAGAATTTTTTATTTCATGAAAAGGAAAGGAATGAACGATTTTGGTTGGTTTATTTTCTTTTGTATTATGCGGTATGCAAAGGTCTATGTCGCGACCTTATAAGACTCAGTTTGTGTGTGAACATCCTATATATTTATTTTGACGGTCTAAGAAAATTATTTTCAGATTTGTATCCAGTTAAATTTTTAGATATTTTAGCTAGAAAACTATTTTTTCCGCGTAATCTCTAATCGTTTGAAATACGAAATAAGCCTGTTATCTCGCTACCTCATTTGGTGAATCTCGCAATCATCTCATTTTAGTCAATTATCCATGTCCGTTATGCTAATTATATGATGAATTCTAATGTAGCTGCTAATGCAGGCATCTGCCTGTGACGTGCACGCTGTGTGCACACATTGTAACAGCTTTATTCATCATGTCGACGGATCTATTTCTATTTTCCGCGAACACTGCCTTTCACAATGATGTCATTAACGCTTAAAATTATTTATGAAATTCATCGCTAACGAGAAGTGGATACCTTCAAAAAGGTCTTAGTAATATGTGATGTGATTTCCAGCCATATATGATATCTCTGTCCGTTAACAAATATCCGCTTTCCACATTGTTACAATTATATTAACTACTCTGACAAGAATATCACCTTTCGAATATATACTCTGACCTTTTAACGCATCGCCTTTAGCTTGGTCCTTTTCTCAGCCATACATGTATCCCATCACCCATTCAATCTTCAAAATATCACGTTTCCTTAAGAACGACAAATGCTACAGAAATAGATACGAAATGAGATAATCTTGTTTATCGAAATGAAATCACGGCATTAAGTACAAAAGTAGTCTGATCTATATAAATTTATATTTTTTGTATATTGCAACTTTTTATATATTATAATACATTTAAACATTAGAATTATTGATGATTAATTTTATTAACATATTTTATAAATATATGAATTTTACAAACATATTATAAATATATTTTGGAAAAAAGAAATAATGGATAAATTCAAATAATTAAAAAAAAAAGATAAACCAATAATATTTTATATATAATCACTTGGTACTTTTTAATTAAAGTAAAATTTATTAAATAAAATTATGATACTTTTTAATTTTATAATATTTCAATATATATGTACACAATACACAGAGCTTGCACGAAAAATCGTTTAGGTAGACCGGCTATATTTCCAATAACAATAATAATATTTTCAGTAATTATTTTCGGATCGAAATTGATTTATCTACTTAAACAATCCTGTCGATGCTAAACAATTTCGATTTCACCCACAAGCCACGTGAGCTGCAGATGCAATCGACAATTGCAGTGCTTCGACAAAACAAAACTAGACATTCCAGCACCTTACAAAAGCCACAAATCGCACACGGCACACCACCTTGCATTCTCGACGGAGTCCTAAACTCGTTCTGCGTCATCACGTCCGCGAATCGTTTCCACGCGCGCGCGAGGATGCTCATCTCTGCGCTTGTTGCCTTCACATTGATGTTGTAATCGACGACGCGGTGCTTTCGTGAACGTCGTTCATCGAACAGAACGGAAACACATGGGGCTATTTTCGAAGCGGATCGCGCTCCCAACTGACATCCAACATTGTCTAATTGTCCCCAATGAATCGTTAACTTCTTCGTCGTCAAAACGTTATCCGGAAACCGCTCCGCAAAACTAGTACGAGAAATTCTCTGATTTATCTGGCTTACGTTCCATCAACGTTCATACAATTTTCGACGCGAAATGATTTCTCTCGGGTATAATTCATCTGTATTCCGGCGCATCTTGTTAATGAACTCTTCAACATGCTTCGGACATAAAGCTGTTGATTTTCATTATGAACTGTATCTTAAATTCTAATTCTTCTTTATAACATTAGGCGTAACGAATTCGATTTTTTATTTGATGCAATATTATCATTTTGAAGCACGCGATCTTTAATTCTGCTTTAGTTATTGCATGTTTTAACGCAAAGAATGCCTTTGTTAGTTCAAATAATTTACATTTTGATAACAAAAAGCTATGATTGGATTATAAATAACGCATATATAATTTGGCCTACTTGCATCACATTAAATTTTAATGAAAAGTTGCTCGATGAACGTACAGTTGATTATTTATTTTAACAAAATTTTCGAAAATCTACATCGAGTGTCTTCGAGTGTACCACACGATTTTGCTTATTTTTGAATTTTCCGAAGTTACAGAATTAAATGTCTTCATTTAGTTGACTGATATGTCTGCGCTTGGTAATTTATTGGCACAAATTTTCAAACGTTGACTTGCTGTTCGGTCATGGTCGCACTTTGTCAAGCTTTAAAGGTTTAGAAACGCGCTTGAACTTATATATAGCAGTACCTATTTATTGTCTTCATTCAAATTTTATTTACAAAACAGCATATACGAGACTTTTAAAATGACGATGAAAAATTATTTAATGCAATCATGCAAGACATTTTATATCTTCGACCGCGTATCTCGATCACGATAAATAAAGTGTAGTAGAATCCCGCTGCGTTGCTTTCGGTTAAGCTTTTGAGATCCATATAGTCAGAATCTTTTGTTTACGTTACATTATATAGAATTGAGCCAATCTCGTAACGCTTGATGTGCGATTCTACGAACGTCGCTTTTCTCCTATGACTCCTATAAAAGAAAATTGTCTACGCGATTACATTACCACGTCCTCGCACTTCTATCTTGGAAATATTAATAATTCCCAGTAGCAGCAATATAATGTATAAAGCTCTTTTCTAGAACAATAGGCGGTCCAGATTAACGCCCATTGATCATTATTAGAGCAACACGCAATGTTATAGTTCCATTAACGTACCGAGCTCTTTGTTGGAACAACTGCTATCGATCGAGAAATTAATTCCTCATTCGGGAGAGGCGTCAACGCTCGGGGACATAATTCAATCTGTCATCTGATCCGAGTATCTGGGTTCACATTATCATCGAAACTCGGAGCAAATTTGATAGAGAAACGCGAGTACGTGACGTCGATTGACAGCCATGGATGATAATTGAGAGCGTTAAACCGAGTTTTTTGAAACGCAACATCGAGAAAATGCAATCTCGACCGATCAGTTTCTGATTACAATGATGTTCATGTGAGATTGGCACGGACACTCGATAATGCGTGCACATAGCAATTTCCCGTTCAATCGAGATCGAATGCGATGTAAGAATCGTTCGAAGTTATCTCGCAAATTTCGAACAATCATTTTTGTATTAAATTTGGTGAGTCTCGTAACTAATAGAATTTTATTTCATAATCTTGAATTGTGTGTATGTGTGTGAATGTGTGTGTATGAGTGCGTATTATCTTCAATTTTATAATTTCGGAGTTTCATTTTTGGCTAGCACGGTGTATTCGAAAGAGATGCTTTAATTGAGATGACGCAAATTGAATAGATACCAATTATAATTGAATTGTGACTAGTATGTATAAAGCGCTTAATGTAATAAATTTTTAACATTAATTAATATTAAATTTTAATTAGTAAAATTTTCTGATAGATTCTTTAGAATTGTTGCAATTTTTTAATTTTTTAATTTATACAGTTTTGTAATAAATTAAAGTTTCAATAAAATAATGTCCTTCCTTCACTGAAATCAAGAAGATGTATTCTTATTTCTTACTATTATAAATCACTAAGAGAGAATTTATAAGATTAGGACAGCTGAAAAAAAAAATCCGATTATACTTTTGATTTTTAATTTAATTTCTAATACAAGCAAACAAGCTTAAGAGAAGTCAATCAAATTATTATATCGTTTTGGTGCAGTGAGAGTAAAATAATTTAATTAATTGCGACAGAGACGATTGCGTTCTGTAGAATTATATTTATTTTAGAGAACTCTGTCTTCAAGGTTAAAATTCCTATCTTTCAAATAACATTAATCTCTCTAACAAGATATTTTGCCATGAGTAATAAGATAATTTACTTAATATATAAATAAAATAATAACTTTTTAAATAAAACTTTACAGCTCTTCCTTGAGTTTACGTTTGGTTTTGTTATAATAGAAGATCAATAAAATTGAACATTAATATTTGTCATGTAAATATTAAACTTATTATTAGCAAGAGAATTTATTGTGAATATTATAGAACTCATTATAAATTTCTGCTTCAGTTTTATAACAGGAAATATGTTAAAAAAGAATTTTACTGATCTCACTTTGTGAGCTTTTTCTTCATTTACAAGACAACAGTTTCTGTAGTATCCAATTATTGGAATCTCTCAGATATAACCGCGCGCAATATTCGTGATTGCAGTTTTCAGTGCTATTGAAATTGTTAAATATCGATAACATGAACTGTCTATTAATGAATTGAAATCTCAAATACAAATTGCATTTACCATATAAATTTACTGTAAAGTTATTTTCCATATTTCCTCAAGCTATAATTATTCGATATACCGATTTTGCTTGTTTCATTTATAATTTTAATTACAGAAATAATTATAGCTTGGATTATATGTATTTAATTTAATGCACATGCGATAATATAATGCTTACTCCAATTATTACGGTAATACCATAAATATAATTTTCAGTATGAATATAAATAATGCTTAGTTTGAAATAAAAAAATACATGCATTTTGTTCGATAAACTCTAATCGCTGCATCTAAATAAACTCCATCTATACATTATGCATTAAATGAGGAGGAAAGATCTTGCGGACTGAAATCGAATGTACTTGACAGCATAGAAATGCAGATAACCGTACTTGGTAGGAAAACAAAGTTATTTATCACAAACGAGTAAAGTTATTTATCACGACCGTTTTCCTCGTTCATCCTTTTAGTAAAATAAATCAAAATGTTAGATCATTTTTAAAACTGTTTAAAGTTTCCTAATCTTCGCGCAACGCGCGTATCAAGATGTACTAGTTCGTTTCTTTTTCTATGCTGATCGTATATATCGTTTTTGTATCAATTAGTTTTCTTTCATTACATATATTCAGCTAGTTTTTTTGGATCAATTAGTTTTCTTTCATTACATATATTCAATTAATTTTTTTGGATCAATTAGTTTTCTTTCATTACATATATTTAATTAATTTTTTTAGTATCAAATGGTATTTTTGTATCAATTAGCTTCTCGTTTTTACATATACAGAATTGCCTTACACAAAGTTACAGAGATAATAATAATCTATCGCGATTCTGTTACACAGAGAGTAATATCAGAAAGAGCGTCTGATGATATATTGCTGGAATGTATTATCGATCAATGATGTGGTCACTGATGATCACTTTTAGATTATTTTCTAGGAAAGAGAGGAACGCGTCTTCTATCCATGCCATCGTTTATCATGAGAAAATATTCGATCACATAAATCTTGACGACGATCTACTTCGAAACTGGAGCGAACTCGCACGTATTGAGTAGCATGATGCATGCGACAATCATAAATTTAATCCGGACTTGCATATCTGGCGTCACCTGTTGCATTGCAATTTCGCAAACATCCAGGAGACAATTTTTAGCTCATTGCTTTCAATTATTGGATACTTCAATAAAATTACATTTATTTGCTTTATTAATTATGACAATTTTAATAGCACTAATTTATATTAATTATAAGTAAGATTTGTATTTAATGCTGTAAATCGTTTTCTTATTTCAAAAGTAATACAATTGAAATAATAATTCCCAGAAAAAGAGAAAAACTATTTTTTTTAATTTCATAGGAAATTATAGACTATTTCAACAAAAAGAATATATTCTTGACATGATTAATTATTTTTGTCATTTTTGTTTTACAATTTTCAAAGAATCTCTTTTTTTTTAATTGTAACGATTTAAAAAAATTTTTTTTAACTATTCTTTTTGAGTTGTAATGTTTTGATAAAGTTAAGTTAGTTCACTTTTGATAATAATGTTTATTTAACTCATTCAATACTCAATAATGATATAATTTGAAAATATCGTTTTTTAATTGTGTTATACTTTTGAAATAAAGAAGCGATATAGAAGTGTCGAGAGAGCTAAAATGTTTATCATAAAAATATGCACTTACTTAGAAAGATACCGAATATTTCAAAATATTATTAAAATTTATTATAAAACGTGTATAATATATTATATAATATATATTATATTTTGTATCACGTGTTACCTGTAGAAATGCACCCTGCAATACAATGCACTTCCTTGCACTCGTGTTGATTTCTTTGATTCACGGTATGTCATCACTTGTATGTCTCTGTTCATTCACTACAATAAAAATAAAATGAGAACGAAGGCCAACCATTAATCTTGTGACAGCATTAATATCGCATGACATGAATCATTGTTTTAAAAATATGTAACATGTATCATTTCTCTAAGAGAACAACAATATCTTGAACGCGCCTGACACGCGGATTTTGAGTATGATTTTTAGTTTCTACTTTTATTTTTACTTTTGTTTTTTTGGAAACGAAACTATTCTGATTATACATGAATTTTATTTAATACGATAATTAACCGCAGTATTTTATTTTGCGTCAGTCTGTCTATAATAATTTAATCCTTCACTTTTTTGACGCAGTTTTTACAATTATTGATATATACTTGTTTGACGACGACTATCAAATTTGATAAAAATTGAAAAATAACACGTACTGCATCACAGGATCGTGCACAGTGCCTTTGTGTTTTATTCTTTTTCACTGTATCACGAAATCAGAACGTCAACATCATGCCGGGGAAAAAGCCGAACTCGATTTGGCGTGGAAATGTCGAATCGCCCCTCGAACCTAGCGCGTGTCGAAGATATCCATGGTGGGAGTTTTGCGCCAGCGCGAAGATCTCGACTATCTATTATCTATACATTTATATCGTATCATCGTGTGAAACTCGATCTATGGGGGACATAAATATTTTATCTAATTACTATAAATGTAGACATATTATTTATAATTATATATTAACTTTATATTGTTATAAAGTTTAGTATTCTCTATTTTATCCCATATTTTAAATTTACATAACGAAACTGTGACAGTATCAAGTCTGTCAAAGAATTTTTCGTTTGTTTAACGTTTAAAAAATTTGAATATAAGTTTTTAAGAATGGTACTAAAAGTCAGAAATATTATTAAATGGTATTAAATGTTATAAATGTGATTTTAAAAAAATTTATATATGAATCACTAATTTTACGCAATTAATTTAAATTTAATATTACATTTTATTGTATATACGTCTGAAAAAAGGGAATTTTGACAGAAAAGTCGAGAAAGTCTCAGCAACGCAATTATAGAAATCCTGCAGGCGCTTTAATCGTAAACTTGGTCCGTAAACACCTGCTGAGTTCGCGGGATCTAAAGTGACGCAGTAAAGGGAAATTTATAGTGAAGATAAAGTTAAGCTCTCTTCGCTGTCACACAAAATCACGCAGATATCTTATTCTCTTGAAAATTTTCGCTTTCCCCCTGCAATAGTGCTTAATTGGCAATTTCGATGTTTCCTCAATAGTGTAATTTTTCATTAACGACTTTTCCTCAGTAATAGTATCCATTCTTTTGCGTCGCTGCTTCCGGCCAAATGGCTTTTAAAGATCGCCTTCCAATATTGTGCATCTTACACGTGTGACCTTTTTCTCTATTTAAGTACTTTTCGTATTCGTCAGACTTCCACTTCGATGCGACAAAGTGCATTTTCTGGCTCGATTAAAAACCATTCCCTCCAGGAAATTAAAATTCATTCGACGTTACGCATATTTACGCTTGAAATATTCATATAAAGAGATATCTTTAAAGTTCAAATTATTCATGATTTATCTCTTTAAAAAATTATTGCAAAAGATTTAAAAATAGTAGCTAACTTTACAAAGTGTCTTTAATAATATAAAAATAAAAGCCATCTTTGAAGTCATAGAATTTTAGAAAGGATTTCTAATATTAGAATATTATACTCTTAATTTTAGAATATTCTCAAAATCTTAGAATATTTCAGTTTCAATTTAAAATAAAAATAAACAATAAATTCAAGACTAATGAAAGTCAGCGCAGATGGAGGTGCGTAACAATTATTAAATTGTAAAAAATTACTTCATTTATTATACAATATCTTCTTTATTTTGTACACTTGAACGTATCGGCTCTTTATGTAGTCTTTTTCAGCAATACATATGATATCCTAACTAATATTTGTTGAGCGATCCGTCCAGAATGAATCACTTTCAAGTTCCCAATTGTTTTAATGGATTCTCAAACGAAAACCTCATCATGTCATGAAACTTTGGTAAAATAAATTCTCAAATTGTTGACTTATAAATTATTAATGTGTCAAACAGACATGTTAAGAGTATAAATAATTCAGACTGTATTGTTCAGAGTTTCGCGTAAGTCTGAATTTCGGATTCATTTATATAAATGAAAAATTCTATAAGAAAAAACACTTTCTCACTATAATTCCTGAAAAATGTTTCAATTTATATAAAAATTCAAAGACAAATTTTTACCAGGAAAAATAAAAAAATTGTACATGAAATGAGATTTATACTAGAAGAAAGATCGGAGAATTACTATTTAATCAGATAAAAGTGATTACCTCTTAATTAGATGGAAATAATTAATTAGATGAGTGATGCAATAAAAAAATATTGCCTATTTATTATTCATTTACAAATTTCTTTTAGAATTCCAGCATCCATGCACAGTTGATAATTTCTGCCATAACCATATAATTTGATCATAATTTTTAAATATTCACGTGATTAAGCTAAAATACAGTATTATAATTTTTCAAATTTTTGCGTTAATAGAGTTTAAAAAAATTTGTATACTCGTAAACTTCATAAAAAATTAATTGTTCCTTTATTAAATTAATTTAAACGATTTTTTTACAAGAGAACAAAAAATAGGACAATCCGTTACATAAAGCAGATTATATAAAAAAAGAAAATTTATTTCGAGGGAGAAGATCTCGTAAAATGAATAGATGTGAATCGTGCGTAGGTATTTGTATTATGGACTGGTCATACGTGCAGCGCGTTTTTTATCGATACAAATTTCATTCGTTTATTCCACGTAACCCACGTACTTTATCCTATTTTCTCATTCCTTTCCTGTTATTGTTTCTATTTCCCCTCAGTAATGTCCACTTGAACCTCCTTCGATTCTCCTCTTTATATACCTCTAACGCACTATCGTCTATTTGCAAAAGAAAAAGCGGAATCCGCTCTACGTATTGAATAGAAACTACTTATTTAGTTTAAAGTATCGACAAAACTTTTTACGGGAATGGAATGCACACTTTTTTTCGGACATAGACGAATTGAATTTATTCATAGCAAAATAGTAACAGAAATAAGAAAATTTGTCCTCAATTTTATGAACACTATAATTTTATACATTACATAAATTATGTTAATTTTAATGATATGTAAACTGTAATGTATGACTGAATTAATTATTGTTTTAATTACTA
This sequence comes from Trachymyrmex cornetzi, assembly GCF_001594075.2. Lineage (NCBI taxonomy): Eukaryota > Metazoa > Arthropoda > Insecta > Hymenoptera > Formicidae > Trachymyrmex > Trachymyrmex cornetzi. Next base: position 237,665 of record NW_017295562.1, read on the forward strand.
CGAAAAGCGATATAAATAATTGTTTTCATATTATTCATATTATTTATGTTTTATCGCACGTTATATTAAAATTCAGGCTCCAGTTTATTATCAGAACGCTTATTAATTAAAAAAAGTAAAATAAAAAATAGCAGAAATAACTTAATTGTAGCCGAATTGATATAAATCACTTTCTTTGATGTTGAAAAATCGCCATTGCGTCTTGTTATTTCTCGTTGCATGACCTTGTTGTGAAAGACATGAACTGCAGACTAGTCTGAACTATCGTAAAAATAAAATTCCTATGATGCTGCGTGACGCTGCTGAAAGATGTGATCCTTGGGCTATTCATTGCGTCGTCCTAAGAAACTTATGGGGCGAACTTAAAGTTGTAGACGCGACATAGTCTCGACAAACGTCAGGATCGCCATCTTCGCATTTGAAATGACATTCCATGATGCAGAGGGGAATATATATAGATTCATTTATATTCTTTTCTATCCTAGCATCCGAGTTTTTATTGCTAAACTGCCCATTATACCTTTTATAATCGTCACGTGCGAACGTAAAAATTTACGAGGCGCAATGCGATATTAAAGTTTAAATGGCTAACGCAAGAGATCAATCGGATTTACACCACGGTTAGTACTAATCAATCTTAACGAAGATACATTTCAAATATATTTCAAATATTAAAACGCACTTTGATTCGAATACATTCAGCTTAGCGATAAAATACAAATTAAGGTAAAATTATACGAAATAAAATATGATGGAACAAACAATATGAATAAGACATGATGCAAAAATGTGAAATGGAAGATCTAAAACAATAATCGTTTTTCACGTAGTCCAATTAAACATTCGCAATTAAACGAGAAGTTAATTGAAAATTTATTTACGTTGCGAGCGCGCAACGTTTGAAAATTGTAAATTAATATAGCACGCAATATAAAATAATGATGAAAAGAGATTATAATGGAAGTAAGCGTTTCGATTTAATAGTCTTTTTTAATTCTTCATTTAACAAGCGAAAGAAGGATAGGAGAATCCCTGTTTCACGAATATGTCAATCTCGACAGAAACCAAATTATCTCCACGGGAATAATATGTCTGGAAGCGAAAGAAAAAAAAACTAGAGACAGCGTAATGTCTGTGAACGAATTTTCGTTGAAGTTTGAGAAGTCATTTAATGGCAACTCCAAGCTCCAAATGGTATGAGAAAATTAGTCGGCGATTCTTCAAGTCTACATGGAAAGAATAATTTTGCTTGAAAAAATATCTGAAAATTTAGAAAGATACAGATCGGAAATTTTGTTAGTTCGTCAAAATAATTATGTAATTTCAAGCATGATGTTGCAAAAAGTTTTGATATTCCAGCAACCAACTTGAACGTCCTGCATAATTATTTTAGTAATCCAACCAAATTATTTTCAGATCTGTATATTTAGCAATTAATCTGTAAAGTAAATATTTTAGCAAAGCTGTTTTTCCACGTAGAAAAGTTTGCAAATTTTTTCCTCATGTTTCAGTTTTGCGTTTTTTCTTAAGAGAAAAATTTTCTTAATTATATTAAATATATTTCAATATTTTAAACAATATAAATATAAATATAGTAGGCTAATGAGAGGTGGTTTTGACATACCTACTTTTAAAATTTAATATGTGTAACAAAGCTTCATTACACGCTTCATGGTCCATGATAATTAACAACGCTGCATCTTTGGCAATTTGCGAGTGACTTAAGCATTAAGGACATGCGAGCTAATTATATTTGTATCTTGCTTGCTGAGAAGGATTTCAAAGAGAGTCGAAACGTTCAAATAAAGAAGATGTCAATCCAATATCTGAGTATTGATTGTTCACTAAATAATTGCGCCGTTTATCGTTGCTGACTCTCATTAGCCTACTATATTTATGTTTATATTGCTTAAAATTTGAGAATCTTAATATAATTATTGTTATTCAATATTTTAAATTATATTATTTCTATAGCTCATGATTCATACGATTTTAATAATAATAAGATTAAATGCGTATATTTGATTGTTCTCATTTTTCAAAGATGCTTGATTGATAATGTGTGAATTTATAAGATATGAAATTTTAATTAAGAATTCACTAGTCTTACAATTTAACAGAAAATCATTTAGTCAAATGCATTAACGCACAAACTGTGATTATTATATGTGTACTTCGAAGCTTGAAGTTTACTTGCGACAAGTCAAGAGATACTTGGGAAGTTCGTGAATATAATTTGGTTATCTTTGCGGAGTGTGTTCAATATTGTATAATCTAAGCAAGACGGTGATTTCACGGAGGATTTCATGTAATTGCAGAGTAATGAAATTTGCGACTCTAACAAGTTAAATCCCCTTGATCGTTTTAATTAATTTAAGGTTTAATTAATTTAATTAAAGGTCGCGTGCGCGCGCGTTGTTTCGTTATGAGTAAGGTATCAATTCATTAGCTAGAGCTTATTAAGGAATTTTTATTTGAACAAATAAACGAGGAACGAGAATTGTGATAAATCGCTCATTAACTTTAGTTAATGAGGACCGCTTTACTTTTGCTATATCGCTTTAAACTTTTGACATTTGTTATTCTAAACTGTACAACTTGATGGCATCATTAACTCAGCACAATGAAAATGCAAATAACAAAAAAGCAAAATATGGTAAAATCTGAATATTAGTAATAGACAAAAATAGTAATATTATATACATATATATATATATATATCTTATATAATATTCAAATTTTACCATTTTTCGCCTTTTTGTTATTTATATATATATATATATATCTTATCGCGTATAACATACAATCACACGTTTTACTAATTCTGCAAAATAAAAATCAATTGTTGAAATTTTTTATTGCAGAACTATGTAATACCTTTTTTCTTAATTAGATAAAAAATGAAGTTGAACGAGTATTCGCGGCGCCTTCCTTATTGCGTGCTTTTTTTATTGAGTGCTCTTATATAGAAGTGAATCGTCTGTTTCACGATTTCATTATGTCGTCTAATGCTTTCCTCGTCAATTTGATGTCCATTTTCTTCATTTCTTTTTCTGCGATTGTAGCGCATTGATATAACAATGCGCGCGTGTAACGTTTCTTTTATCTTTTTGTTAGCGAAGTTTGATCAAAGTTCCATGGAATAGACTGTGAGATATTTTTTGCGTATAGCTCTGAGCAAATTGCATCCTTCGAGAGCGATGCAAAGCTTTATATCGAGACGTTATTATTTTTTTATATATGTAGAGAAGATGTGCATTTATTATAACGCTATTATCAAGAAACTTTTAAGTTACTCGAAAAAAAACCGACAAAGAAAAAATAATTTCTCACGAAGTTCTACTTATCCTACTAATCTTCTATTGTGTACGAAATATTGTATTTTATTCGGAATTGAATCTCTCTCTTTCTCTCTTAATAATATCCATATTTTTAACATAAAGTCTTAATATTTTTCCCGCAATTTTACAATAGAAGAAGCTATGATTCCATGGAGCTCGACTAATACTTCAAAATAATAAAGAAATGTCATATCATTTTGAGATAATAACCAGTATCATTGTGAAGAAGATCTCGTTGGATTTCTCAAGAGAAACATCAATTTGTCCTCTTTTTTTACAGTCACCGAATCAACCTTCAAGGACCATTGGTCGAATCATAAGGTCGTCTGACCGTTGGACTACATATTTGCTGACATGTTCTTTTTTTTTTATAAAAAACGTACAGCAAGTTTAATAAACGTACAGCAAGAAGTCATTTTTAATCGAATTATCATCCCATGGATTTTATTTGACTCACTCTTGGTTTTGTTTCGTATTAAAAGTCAACAATATTGTTACCAATTATTCTTCCAAGTTATTCCCGTAAACTGTCCACGAACAATCGTTGCAATTCTTATCTTTTAAAAGATAATAACTTGGAAGAATAATTGGTAACAATATTGTTGACTTTTAATACGAAACAAAACCAAGAGTGAGTCAAATAAAATCCGTGGGATGATAATTCGATTAAAAATGACTTCTTGCTGTACGTTTACTAAACTTGCTGTACGTTCATTAAATAGCGACGTCGGAGGATAGCGGATATATTTGAGAACCGGAAATAAAACCTAATCTACCATGTGCGCTTTGCTTCCTGTATTTTATTTCTTACGCCTTACCTTTAACTTCGCCTTTAACTCTTTTTATGATCGTTTTATCGACGATCGTATTTCTTGTCACATGTGTTTCTTGTCTCTTCCGAAATTCGTCGACTTTTATCTCGGGCGCCAGAAAACGCAGAAGGATAAAAAAGAAAAAGACACACAAAAAAATAAATAAAAAGTAAGAAAGGAAGTAAAGCAACATATTGTAGATTAGATTTAAGAGTGCATGTGTTAGCGAGAAGTATCTGTAGAGGATTTACGTTCGGAATAAGGAAAATAGCAAAACTACAAACGGAATAGGGTGAGATTAATTAACAAGTGTGCCTTCTAACAAGCGACATAGTACAATACAGTGATCATCTCATCTTTGTTTAACATTGTCAAACAACAAGGATGTAATGATTCATTGTGTTACACTGTATTATCTGTGTTGTTTGTTGGAAGGTGCCCTAGGACAATAGTTTTATTCAACCTACGAGCGCAATGAGATACGAGAGAGGAGAATCTTGGAAGTGAAGTTTCTTTTAACGCGCTGGAATTGGAACACGGAAAAGAGTTAATACAATTGATATTAATTGCTTGAATGATATTCTTCTTGTCGTCATTTTTCTTATGAATTACCACAATCTTTCTAGCCCCCATGGAGATTCGATAACCACAAGTGACGCACGAACACATTCGAAGGGCATCGCAAACGTAGCTGCGACGTCAATGAAAGAAGATGAGAAATAAATGCACAAAAGCTGTCAAATTATATAAACTGTTACAATTGTAACAATACAATTGTTACAATTGTAACATCAAGTGGTTTGGTTTGTCTTAATACAGATACACAATAATCGAGATAAAATCATTTCAGAATGTTCTTGTGAAGTGTCCGAAAAATTTAGGATTTTTCTCGTGTTAATGTAAGCGCAGAGTGAAAAATCTTGCAGAAAAATATATTTATAAATAATATTTAAATAATCATTTTAAAGGAAGTTTCATAATTATCAAAGATATGAGTTTTCACTATACGTTTTCTTTCCTTTTTTCTCCTCTCGATTTTTTTGTAAATAAAAATCAATGCATATTTTGTGACATTTTATGATTATTTTATAGTTTTATAATTGAAATTATAAATCTTTAATCTTTCTTAAACTTTTAGACTTCAAAACACTGCTACTAAAACTTTAATTGAAAAGCAATTGATTTAATTGATAAATATAACTTTTAGACATATTTATTTTATTGTTATATAATATTGTTCTTGTAATGGTTTAGCCAAATATTATAAATGTATGAGAACCAATTTTTGTCAATCGCAACGCATAAAAAAGATTCGATCAAAAGCTGCTCACGCAGCGAATCGTCGGAAACATTTAATCGCCCAAACGATTTATTGCGCAACACGCCCAATGCTAATCCAACAACACATGTGCACCCATACGAAAACTATCATGTATCTGTTTATATAAACAAATCATTGGATAAAGGCGTACAAAATATTCCATTTATCAAATCAATAATTGACATATTAAACTTAATGATTCTTTAATCTTCGTATTAATAATTTTTTAATCTTCAGTATTAAATATTTTCATTTTATTTGTGTAAATATTTTTAATTAAAATAATTTTGTGTTGAAATAAGTTAATATTTATTAAGAAGATCCTAAGTAACAAAATTATTAAAATACGAGAAAGAAAGTGTTCTGCATTGACTGTACAAATTATAAAATCCTTTTACACAATTAAAATAAGCAAACAAAAAATAAGTTCGCACATATATAACTGGTGCTCAGCTCAAATCGGCATTTCACACATTCTTTACTTTAAATTAACTGTATACATTGCAAAATCTTTTTACACTATTAAAATACGTACAAAAAGGAAACGATCGCTTTAACAAAAAGGTTAAAAAATTATGTTAAATTAATTTAGCATGCTACAACTTTTTTTTAACTTTTTGAGGATTTTCTCGTTAAATCGACTGTCTCGTATCCTTTTCGTACGTATTTTAATAGTGTAAAAAGATTTTGCAATGTATACAGTTAATTTAAAGTAAAGAATGTGTGAAATGCCGATTTGAGCCGAGCACCAGTTATATATGTGCGAACTTATTTTATTGGAGGTTTACATAAATGTCTTCAATACAAACGTTTTGAGATCCTCAGTTTTGTATTCTTTTCAGTATAATATTTAATAATATTGAATAATATTATTTCAATGTAACGCGACATTTTATTACGAATTTATACTGAAGAGAATACAAAACTGAGGATCAAAACGTTTATATTGAAGACATTTATGTAAACCTCCAATAAAATAAGTTCGCACATATATAACTGATGCTCGGCTCAAATCGGTATTTCACACATTCTTTGATTTATTCTTGAGAGTCTAAGCTTAACTTTCTTTTATTTAAAGTACTTTCTAACTTGTAATGTTCGATAATTCACTTTGGGATCTCCTTAAACTATAAGACATAAATTATAAGAAAGTTTCATAACTTTTATTTATCTCTGCAGTTTCAGTTTGTTATTTTATTTGTTTTTTATTTTTATTAACTGTTTATAACTTGAAGAATATTCTTAATACTTCAGCAAGGAAAAAATCGATTCTTCCCAAACTCGCCAGATTCTGTTACTAATGGTCTATCATGAAGAAAAAGGAGGCAATTTTACGTGATCATTTAGAGAATTTGTGACATTTGTTCCAATAAAAAATAGATCCTTTTCTTGTACAAGACAAGTGCCAATCGAGCATAACGAACCGACATTTTTATTGAGAAGAAATGATGGCAATCTCTATTAACGTTCGATACGATTGGAGAAATTGTACATTCAAGTTATAGCTATTTGCCGGAATTTAAATAACCCGCGTTAACTTTACATGTAAAAAAAATGCTATCGATTAAAATTAGATTTAAATTTTGTTATTTTTCGGATATATCTTTAACATTTTGTGAACAATTGTTTATAGCAAATGTTTTTTAATAACCTTACATAATTCTATGTTATATAATCTTATTCCTTGAACTTTGACCTTTGAAATAAAAAAAAAATTGTTCAATTACATTAATTTCGAGCAAAGGTACATAAATTTAAATTATATTGAATCCGCTCAGGCGGAAATAAAAAACGGAGTGTAAGTTAATGTAAGAATAGAGTAACAGGAACGTAAAGAAAGCTTCTGGCGAAAATTAAAACAACGAAGTGTGAAAGAGACGTTTACGTTTCTTTTATGTTTTGTCTCAATTTTCGTCTTTTAGGAGCTTCATTTACGTTTCTGTTACTCTCCTTTTACATTCAACTTACATTCCGATTAACATTTTTAAAATAAGACAACCGGTGTTTAAAGGCTAAAGCTTCACAAAAAAATTACATTATTCAATATCACTCAACTTATAAATTTTACTTCGGATTTAATATTACAAGAAAATGGTACATCATTTAGAATAATGCGAAAGTGGAATGTTTATATCGGATAAATAAAATGCATCTTCTCAAAAAGAGCCTGTTCAATAAATACATATAAAATTAACATTATAGAAGTACAACATAGAAAAAAATTTATAATTTTATAATAAAAAATAAGTATAATATGCAATAAAAGAAAATTTCACAAGTTGCCTGTTACAAAAAAAATATTTTTCCACGATATTACTTCGGTTAAAACCACTTGTATTATTTGCATTAGCGATACAGAGCTACAGCGTATTTAATTGGTTGTTTAACGAGTGAGCATTTGTCGAAATGTCATATCGCTGTAAAAGAGCCTCTCTGTTTACGTAACGTTAAACCAATGTGTGCGACAGTTCGAAATCTGTTTTATGTCTCGAATTTGCGTATCGTGCTTCTCTCTCCGGATTTTATTCGAATAATACAAATGATTTTCGATAGCGCAAATAGAATGGAAAATCACAATTCTACATTGCGTTTTTCGACAAGCCCTCTCGTATCTTGCAAAATGTTTACACAGCCAACCGATATCCGTTATATCGTGAATTGTCGTTGACAGATTCCGCACGCGATATTTCCTATCAGAAACTGAAATGACAAGAGGCATTATTTTATTCAGTACATAAAAAAATCAAATAACAGTGAAAATGAAATAAAGATGTCAAATTCAACACTAAGAGACACCTATTAATTTAAACTTTAAACGACAAAAATAACAATTAAAAGAGGGCCGTTCGGCGCAGCAAACGCGGCAACAATTAAAAAAAAAATTAATCACGAGCGCAACCACATTCGACTACGCAAATAAATTTTTAAATAAATCTATATTTAAAAAATCTATCTCCTATAAATTGATAAAAATTTTTTTTAGAAAGAAATATATTGTGTAATATAGAGCATTTGGAGCGTAGTATCGCAAGGAATATTCGCGCACCGTATTACGATGAATTAAAACGTTTTTATCATCCCTCTTTACGTTATATTATTGATCATAACGGGTCAATCAAATGTGTATTAAACCACTTATGACAGAAATAAAACGTAATACGATCGAGTTCATAATAGATTTGACCTTTACGAATTTTCATATATCTAAGCTCATTCTACAATTGCGTAGTTATAAGTAATTATAAAAATTGACCATTTACAGTTGAATATGAGAAGAATACAAGCACAATAATCATTTACATACGCTTACACAATTGTAGAATGGACTTTACAGGACAATCAAAGATTCACAACTAGGGAAAAGATCACTAGTTAACAATATAAACGTGCTGTATTTAATCGCAAAGTTATATTTTTATAAAGTTGTATATATTTCAGTATCAAGATTTATAAATGTGTTGCATAAAAGGCATATGCTTCGCACAAATGCGTATTGGTATTTATGCACCTTCGTATTTAGCGTATCTGATAACCGTTGCCATAATTATTAATTGCAGAACAAATTTGATACACGCAATGTAATTTCAGCGTCTTGAATACAATTTTTTAGCGCAAGAAAATTTTGATGTTCTTATTGGTAAAAGTTTCTTTTTCTTTACAGTAATTAACATACAAAAACCACAATTAATTATCTTCAGGCTATCAGTGATTTTCAGCAGTTGACGCATAGATTAAAAAAGTTGTCTCTATGTATAATAACTGTTAAAAATCGATATGTATTAAGTCTTTCTTCCTTTTCATCTATCTTGTATACTTTTGCTGGTATGTTTAACGGGTCTTGTTAAACGGCCAGTTTTCTGAAAACCATTTATCGAATTTTTTAGTATTTTTAGTTAGCCATTTGATATTCTTCGAGACTGTCTCGAGAGTTTTGGCTCGACCGTCCGCACCAGCACCGGCTTCAGGATATTTCTCAAAGAAAGCTTTTATCTCGTCCAACTTCGTTTGTGTGGCGAATGAACTTGTAATGGATGGTATAAGATCACCGAGATATCGATCATTCAATGTGTATCTGTTCACCAAGAATTCCCAGTTCTCGCGTACCCAATCCCACACCAATGATGTACCATCGGGATTTTTGGAAATCATAATCAAGCATTTCAAGAAATCTTGAGCGCGGACAAATCTTTCATCAGTTGCTCTGATAATATATCTAAAAAAGAAGTTAAATTATATTATCTAACTACTTTTAGTTAAAAGTATATTTTAAAAATTGACGAGAGTAGATTTAGTACTAACTCCTTTAAAACATCAATGGATTGTATCCCTGCTAATCCTGCCATTATTTTATTCTTCTCGCCAGGATCAGTCTCGTCTTTAAATCTTTCGAACATGACGTTCCACTCGCTCACATCCGAATGATAGCGCATACCTAATAAAAAATTTTGCGTTCCATTAAAATTTCTTGACACTCAAATAATATATAAGGAATGGACTACATTAGATAAACCAACCATAGTAATAAACTAATTCACGAATATCAGGATGCTGCGACTTCTCTTCTATCAGCCATTCCTTAAAAAGCTCTCCGGCTCTTTTCAAGCATTCAGATGAACCCATTGCACAGGCCAATTCAATTACCGTCGGTCGCACTTTATTATCAATGCGTGGTACATCTTCTTCAATTGCATCATCGACGGTCCAAGTTACATCGTTATAGATGGTGTCTACCAATATCGAGACGAAAGACTAAAATGAATTATGTAAAAATAACATTTGCAATGGCGTCAGACAATAATTTGTAATACTTCAATTGACATTACCTGAAACGTGTTTGCAATAAATGCTTCAGTCGAGGAAGTTAACAGAGTATATATCGTCATCAGTTTCGACTTTGCAACCGCCCATGGAAGACAATGATATTCCTCGGTGAGATACATACTTATATTCAACACAGTGTCATATTCGATCTCACCGGCCTCAGCTAAACTAAACAGATCATCCAAAAGATTCGCTCGATCCAACATTGATATTCTCTGCAATAAAAAATAGAAAAAAATATAATAAATGAACCTTCGAAGAAATTAAGAATATCTGTTTTAATCTGTAAATAAATTATAACTTTTATTTATTATAATTCCTGTGTTAAATAAAAAAAAATTACGTGATGCTTTACCGTATGGTGAGACCGAAGTAACTCATTGAATGTTTCCCATTCCTCGTTATAATTAACTCGATAGAAGCCAACTTGACCAGCATTTAATTTAAACCACTTCGTACGTTCGTCGACTTTGATCACCACTGTAAAATATAGAATTTTACATTAAGAGAAAATAATAGTAATAATTCGTGCAGAAAGATTGTAAATTATCTAATTAAAATTCAAACCTTTATTTGCATCCTTGTCAAACCATACAAGAGTAGGTACTTCATTTCTGTTAGTGATATAAACAATAGGTATGGTCCATCGATATCTGTAAGATGTAACGTAATTTTGAAATAAAAGTTTGTCGATTAACATCTCGAGATAAAGCAACTCACCCATAACTTGATTTTGAAGGATCGGATTTGGCATCTTGATCGTCCAAAAATCGTTTTTGGGTTAATGTATAATTGTTTCCAGACTTTTTTACGTTAACAACAGGAAAGCCTTCTTGTCGTGTCCAAGTATCCATTATAGCTGTTACATTTAATTTATTTCCAACCGCATCTTGCAAAACCTCGAAGAGATCCGCTGTCTCTGCATTCTCATAGGCGTATTTATTCAAATAGGTACTAATTGCACTGAAGAAGATATCAGATCCAAAGAAGTTCTCCATCATGCGGATTATAGATGCTCCCTAAAATAGACAGAGCGAATAAATAAATACAAGATAATACAAAATTAATAAAAAGTGCAAAAATCATTATCAAACGATATATTATACTCACGTACTTTTTTATAAGATATTCCATCAAAAAATGATGTAATATCGTCTGCATTTTGGACATTATAAACTATAGGATGAGAGCTCAACTTTGAGTCGGGAACGAAAACTTTCTGCATTACTTCAACAGGAAATTCCTCCATCTGAAAACAATATTAAATATTATACTCGTAGATATATGTAATATCAAATCATTTAAAAAATTTATATCAATGTTTAATTAAATTATTATTTAAAAACTAACATATCCTTGATGTGGTAGAATCGCATCTGAACATTTAGATGCCATAAATGTAGCAAAACCTTCGTTGAGCCATAAATCGTTCCACCACTTCATGGTGACTGCAAAAAAGTATGTCTTAGGTTTTCATTAATCAACAGTTAATTAGTATAAAATATTTACCGAGATTTCCAAACCACATGTGTGCCAGTTCGTGACAGATTACGTTAATAACATCGCGCTTATCATAAATGGAATTACTATTGTCATCGTAAAGCATTCTTGTTTCTCTGTAAGTCACTAAACCCCAATTTTCCATGGCACCGGATATAAAATCGGGAATGCCAGCCATATCTGTATAAATAAGTAAATAAATATAATAATGTAAATAAATATATATATATATATATATGTACACTTAAGAATAAATCCATTGAAACCGTAAACATATATATAACAAATTTAACTTTATTTCAATCAATTATTCTTTTTTCGTAAATTATTCTTGCATATTTACCGAGTTTTGGTAATGGATAATCTATTTTGAATAAGTTTATGTAATATTCGACAGCTTTCACGCCAATATCTAAAGCAAAATCTCTTTTCTCCTTCGATTGCAGTCTTGTAGTATAGACAGTGATCGGAAATTTTCGACCATTTAAGCCATTCGCCATTCTACTTGTACCAACAAAGTCACTGATAATAAAACAAGCTAGGTACGTGGACATGGGCACAGTTTTTGTGAAAGTCACTGTTGCTAAATCACGTTCCGGTGTATGTAGTTGCGTACTCTAAAGCAAAAATAACTCCTCAATACGTTGTTTAATAATTTCATTTTTTCGAAAAAGATGACAATTATTAATCCGTCAAAAATTATTCGCGTACCTTTACATCCATATTGGATAAGGCACTATAGCAATCATTCATAGGATGAATCAGTTTTATCGAAAATTCTGCCTTAAAATTGGGTTCATCGAAACACGGGAAAGCTTGTCTAGCATAAGTTGGTTCGAATTTGGTAGTTGCAATGTACCTATTCATTAAAAAAAATGTACGCAATATATTATAATCTATTTTACTATATTAATGAATAGAAAATTAATTAAATTTATTACAAAGTTGAGCATTTTTTATTTAGTAAAATAAAAAATTTATATTACCTGGTTTCATTAATTTTATCACTCTTATACTGATATTTGCTGTTATAAAATCCAACTATTTTATCTTTGAGACTTCCATCAAATTCCAGGCTCAAGTTATATAATCCGGATTTAATATCGTTTTTAGTTGTTATCATAAAAATTTCATATTTAGTAGGCTTGCTGATGGAAGAAATATTAATTTCATAGTCTTCATCTAGTCCATACGTTATTAATTTTACAGATGTGATGTTGAGATCCTTTTGATGAAGAGCTATGGATGTCCTATTGTTGTCCTGCTTGACATCAATGAGAATGGTCACCTTTCCGGAAAAAGTGCCTTCTTTAAGTTTTGGATGCAAGTAAAGGTCATAATGAATAGGTACGACTTCTTTTGGCAATCTGAAGCTTTCATCAGGATCAAACATTATTGTATATGCCTCTGGTCTATTCGAATCTACAAACAGAATTAATATATGTTATTAATATATAGAATTAATATATATTAATAATAGTTATCTTTAGTTATCTATAAATAATCATTATTTATCACGTTGCACGCAGATAAATCTTAAAATCTTTATCTGACAGATATCATGTTCGATTGCTCTTACATGTCGGTGTAACCAATAAGGGAACAAAATGCCGGCTGTTATTCCGCAATGTAGGTTGAAAATAAAATTTAGCTACTGTTTGATTCAGTCTAGAAGTTTAAGGAGAGCTATAACTAAGTCGGAGCAACAATCCGAATAAAATATTTTTGTAAAGTAATGTATTATTTTGGGTAGTCAGTAGTAAGTATAATAAAGTAATATTTGCGTTATACTGCAAACATGAAATATTTGCTAAATTTAAATTATTGGTATTACACATTACCGCTGTAAAACACAAAGCATTTTTTGGGTACGAGTTTCTTCCCGATCAGCTGATCATGAAATCGGAGTGGACATTCACTTTTTGTCGGTTTAAATAGATTTACGTTCTGTTAATATGGCTATAATATAGTCATCACATCTTCTAAAATCTTATCTTTTATCTATTTATATACGTATTAAGTACTTTAACATGACGATTCTAATTATTTTAAACACTTGACGGAATATTAGGCTGCAATTATGAATAGAAGATTCAATCGAAACTTGATTATCACCTCACATTTTCAATAAATGCTAAAGAGGACAAAAACCCGGGTTGAATATGTAACATATTTATATATATTTATACTTTTGTAATTGTATTAGTAAACGTAAACAATATATGATTCGTTTAACTGCTTTGGCTCATATAAGTTTCCTTCCTACCTTTTTACTTCAAATAGTTCATGGACGTATGGATGTCTACATGTCTAATCGATAACTGAACTTTGAATGCTTTTCAAATACAACTTTTGATATCTCGAAGATTATTTGTCAAAATAATAAGTCTGATAATGTTCTTTTTAACAAAAGAACTTTACAGAGTAACAGTTTGTATCTATAGTAATTTCTAGTAATATCTATATTCGTAATCTATTAACTTAAATTGTATTTCTTTTTAAAAAAAAAATATATATATAAACATTTTTTAATAAATTTTTCTATCTGTTAATATTCTTTATTATTATTCTTATAAACATAAGTTTTATATTTTCTTGAAACTATATTGTAATACAGGCAAATCATTTGCGGATAAAATTTATTATAATTATTTTTTGAAGAAGTATAAAAAAATCTATCTTCAGTAATAGAGTGACTTGTATATTTTCCAAAAAAAGATTTCAATAAATTTTAAAATATAGGAAGATATTATTTTACTGTTCTACACGTAGGAGAACATCATCTACAAAGGCACTTTTAAATCTACCGCCAAGTAATCACGAGACTCGTGTGAGACAGAACCTTATGTCACTTTGCCGGCTGCGTTGACAAAGTGATAACTGGTTAATTAAACTTTCGTTAAACGCACTATAAATGTACTTGTATTTCGCGAGCAGTTTTGTTTTTTTCTTATGGAACAATTTCTTTTTTCAGAAACCTGTAGATCTGAGATGTAATTAATAAGCACGACACATTAACATGACAATTTTTTATCGTAGAAACTACTCCACTTTGGCACTGATAACAGTTGAATTTTTCGTGTCCTCACCGTGTCGGCTGTAGCTCGTTGCCTCGACAGTCTGGTCTAGCAAAACGACTAATATTGCCAGACAGGTACAAATTAAACTCAAGATAAAGCAAGCACCGCAGGTAAAACAGAGGAGAGCGGAAACGGTGTTGTTACTACAAAGTGGCTTCGATATCGTTGCTGGTGTTGCATCGAGACGAAGCGCGCCGCCTTTCGGTCGGCTTTCGACTTTGTTGTTACCCATTATTGGGGTACAACAAAGGAAAACCGAGTAATTTAATTCAATATCCTTTAAAAGTATTTTTACGTAAGATGTAAAGAAGATGATCAAAAACACCTGTAAAGAAAAAAAATCGATGATTGTAAAATTAATAAGTCGAATGACTATTCGACATATAAAAAATAAACGTAAAGTTTTATATTTTTTTAAATGGAGGAAAAACAAATTGAAAATACATGTAAATAATTTCTTATTTAAATTACAGTTTTCGAAATTAAACATTTGAAATTGAGCGATTAGAGGAAAGTGGGGGGAATTATATGCTATGTAATTATGAATTATATATAAATATTCTTCTATCGATTATTCGCGGTTTTCATATTGAACAATTCTTCATTTGATAATGTTGTATTTAACAAAATGTAAAAAAAGTAAAAGCGAAAAAATTTCATGTAATTGTGCATATAGATAGATAGAGAGATATATTTATTAACGACTCAGGCTAATTCAAAAAGCACATTGTAGAATTCCTCAGGGTTGTGCTCTTTTATAACATACAATTGCATTACATAAAAATCTTAACCTACTCTTAACCTAAGTCTTACATACTACTGATTCTTAGGTAATTATGCGTATAGGTTCGGTAATTGTGAGCAAAAAAAGTGGTAGGAAATAAATAAAATAAATGTTCTATAGAATATATTGATAAAATGAAAAAATAACAAAATATATTTTTTAAATCAATGTATATATAGAAATATATGTATTAAGCCAATATATTAGTTAATACAAAATTTATAAAAATAATAAAATTGAAGAATAAACTGTAACCGACTCTTAGTTCAATTTATATTTGCAAGGCATTTGAAATAACACAAATAAAAAACGAAAAAAAAATACTAGTCATACAGCATCTTCAAGACGAGTAATTGTGTGTATTTCAAAATGCATTTGCCAAACAGACTCGATAAGAAACACGATTACGCAAAAACTTTTTAATTTAGCTCAATGAATAATAGCTCAAAAGACGCACGTAATAACATACTTTAGTATAATATGCACGATTAAATAAACAAATTAAGAATACAGACTTACCGTCTTATTTTCTAGATGTCAAAATTATTCTTAAAATATACAATTTTACTTTTTCTCTTTTTGGCTGTTACCTACACTTTTAAATTATATTAGTTATGGTTGTATCCTAAATACCTCTAGCCTAAAAGTTTCCCCGAGGTAGTATCTGCTCCATCTATCGAGAAAGTGTCAAACCAGAATGTGCACAATTAACCACTGCGCATAATTACCCCACTTCCCTATTTATAATGAGTTGGGCCCATCCTGTAATTATAAAAATAACAATAAAACTATAAACTGATTAGATATTTTTCCGACATACATGATTGGTAAACATGTATAACACTATTCAATAATCAAATTTGCTCCGAAATGTCATAGTAGTCATACATATTCCGAAGATTTTTTTGTAATGATGCTGTCATCAGAATTTGTATATCAAGATTTTTAATATTGGAGTGAAGACCAAAAATCATTCCAATTATTATATTTCAATTTACTAAAAAATTAAAATTTCTGACAATATAGCATCCTATTTAGCACAAATAAATCTTCCTAATACGTATAATAAATGTCATAACATTTCAAAAAGAAAAAAAGTCTTTTTTGTTAAACTGTGAAATTTATACAGAAATTCAAAATTCAAATAATTTAACTTGATGAAAATAAGTCGTATACTCATAAACTAAAATTTATTTGAAAGTTCTTGAACTGTATTTCACATGCTGTAGATTTTATTTAAAAACAAGATTTTGTTATGCCATTATAAAAATATTGAAAAAATAGTCAAAAATATTTTATCTCAATTTACTTAAATCCTGATGTACAAAAATTTTGCTAACATCGCGAAAAAATCTTCGGAGAATGTACTATGGCATTTCAAAAAGAAAAAAAGTGACTTTTTGTCGAACAGTGTAATTGATCAAAATGGGTCTTTGTGCTCCAATTTTATATGACGCAGACAGTATCTATATAAGCTTAATGTGGGCAATAAATGACGATATAAACTCTCTTGATGACTTGTTAGAAATAAATTATCGCAGTTAGAAGATGCACGCGCCACAGTCCACTGCACTCGATATGTGAGATAAATTAATGCGTGGTGCACTATCTATAGAATGCACACGTGTTCTGTCGCGCATGCATCTTCGATTATGGAGAAGAATATAAGATTCGTTGCGTCATTTATTCATAATACTGTTACGAATTAATTATTAGAAAATTTGAATTACTTTCTTAAAAGCAAATACTAAGTGTACAATTTTATTATAAAATATATATAATTATTATTAAACAATATTCTCTTACTATGTTTCAAATCTGTATATTTATAAGTGAAATTTTTATTCGACCAAAGGGATTAGATGGTATCGCACTTTTCTAGTTCAAGCCAAATCGTATTCGAATAAGTTATAGTAATATTGTTTAAAGGTATTATTTTATGCAGCTCACAGTATAAATAAAACTATGAAATATAAAACTTACCTTGCTCGTTCGTGCTTTCTAGGACACGTGACTTTTGTCCTCGAATTAATTCATTGGCACGTTACCCGCATATCGAGTAACGAACTGATTACTATACAAAATACAAATAAGAATATGCGACTTCTCGTAGAGTTTTTATAGCAAGTGTTCTTATCTCTGTGCGTCTGGAAAATTTCCATGCTACATTAAATTTTCCAATTTATCCGATTGACAACAATCCCATATTGCTTTTAGCATATCTAGCAACTCTCTCTTTTTTTGTTCCACGATTTCACTTTCAACGAAGTCAAGGTAATCACAATATGATTTGTTGATATTGTAGAAATTTTAACAAAATTCTGAAAAGTAATGTTTCAATTGTAGTTATTTAAAAAGTAACGAGTTACTTTTCAATTATTTTTCTATTAATTTTTAGTAATTTTTTGCATTGCTATTTTAAATACAAGAATCTTATGCGTTTCTAAAATTACTAAATTATTTTACTTATACTAAACATAGTATAAGCATGCTGTAATGATAAATTTGGTTATATATGTTAATATTTATAATAAAATAATATTTATTTAAAAAATCAAAATTATAAAATGTGTTCACATATTATGAGGCACTTAATAGTTTGATTTTTAATACATTTATAGAGTGTGATGATAATTGAGAATACACATATTTTTTTAATGTTAAAATGATTTTAAAATTTCTTATTTGTTCATTTCGAAAATTGTTGTCAAAAATATTCAAAAATATTTATTTAAAAAATATTAAAAATAATTATAAAATTTCTTATCCATTCATTTCAAAAATTGGTATCACAATTTTCACTGTAATAATTAAAGCAGTTCTTTTATATACAAATAAAAAAACCACAAAGAAACAAATTACGAGAAAAAATACAATTTTATCGATTAATAATGTTTTCCAGAAAATTATTCACTCGTTCATTACAATAATGCGATGCGATTTATTACAAATACCTTTGGGAGTTCTTCCAACTTTAACGATTTCATTTCCACATATTCTTATTTAAAAAGAAAAGCACAGGAAAATATTTAGTATTCTATTCTTTCATTATTAATTATTATTTATTATTTGAAAATTAGTAATGTAATTGTTTCATTGCACAAATTCACACATACTTTGCATATATTTGTTTCCCATAAGCTCTTTCGTTACACAGTAAATTAAAATACAAGAAACACTACGCGAAGTATCTGAAATACGATAAGAAGTACTTAAACACAACGCGGAGGAAACTCATAAATTAAACGTCTTGTGGAACTGTATCTTAGTTAAAGATCTATCATTCAATTTCACTTCTCGATCTCCTTCTCGCTCGATCATCCGAGAGAAACTGCGCGTTTAAGTGCCGTTGGTGACGGTATACAAGAGCCGATTCTCTAACGAAAATCGTTCTTAATTGGATATTACACAATGTCGGTGACAGCCGACTTGCATTCAAATTCGCTAACAAAATTGACTTGAATTAACCGTCGTGTACACACGCGTTCATTAACATTCGTCGAAATTGATATAATTAACGACTCCCACCCCTCTGTCACGAGGTGAAGCTAATAAGTAGAGCGTATTCATATCGTATTTTCAAAAGTACAATTAGGAACGCTTGATTCATTCATACTGTTGCATTATAAGATTAATTTATATGTGTGAACAATTTCATGTACAATTAAAATATATTTTTTTAATTTTTTCATTGCAGTCCTATAATATTCCTTAATATCATAAAATATGTTTATATAAATTTGTAGAACCATGTGAAGCAACAACGTATGTAAAGCAACAATGTATAATACTCTTGAAGTTGGACATTATTCTTAAATTCTTACAATCTACATTAAAAATATAATTTAATTTATGCATCAAGTTCTGCAGTTGGTTCTTATACACCTGTATTATCTTCATTTATTTTAAATTTGTAATATCATACTTATTATTATCGAAGTTCAGTTTATTTTAAGTTTAGTAAAATTTAAAATCGCAATATTTTCAAAATATTTTAATTTGGAAATTATATAAGCAATAAACAAATTTTTGTCACAAAACTTATTCAAATATTAAGATTGAAATGAATTCTTTAGAAATAAACATGTTTAAAAAATACATCATCCTTCGCTACAATATTTTATTGATGGCTATTTGAAAAATGCGATTAACTTTATAATAGATCCAACATTCGTGATTTAATGATAATTTTCATATATCTTATAAGACAAAAAAATCCACATTTGAAGATAATAGTTACAGTGTTAACAAAATGTGGTATATATATATATATATATATATATATAAAATTAAAACTGCCTTCGTATTTAGCACATCTGGTAATCATTGCCACGATAATTGTGTGACTAAACCAAAAGATTTGATCGTAATAGTGTAATTTTGATATGAATAATTTCATTAAGCATCATATTCTGCAAGAATGATGTTTCTTTTCGTAACAACTGTTCGCAGTAACAAACAAAATCACAATTAATTATCTTCAGGCTACTGGTAATATTTTCAACGGTTGAGGCATATGATACCAAAATTTAAGAAAACTTTGTTTTTGAGTATAATTATTAAAAATCGATGATGTATGTTAAATCTTTCATCTTTTTTAGCTGTCTTGTATATCGACATATTATGTTGGTACATTTAACAGGACTTATTAAGCGGCCAGTTTTTTAAAAACCACTTATCAAGTTTTTTAGTATTTTTAGCGAGCCATTTGATATTCTTCGAGACTGTCTCGAGAGTTTGGGCTCGATTAGCAACACCGGCACCAGCTTCAGGATATTTCTCGAAGAAGGCTTTTATCTCATCTAATCTACTTTGTGTAGCGAAGGAACGTGTAATGGATGGTATAAGTCGACCAAGATATGAATCGTTCAGAGTGTATCTATTCACCAAAAATTCCCAGTTCTCGCGTACCCAATTCCACACCAATGATGTACCATCGGGATTCTTAGAAATCATATTCAAGCATCTCAAGAAATCTTGAGTGCGGACATATGCCTCATTAGTTGCTCTGGTAATATACCTAAAAAAGAATAGAAATTATTACTTAATTTTGATTAAGAAATATATTTAAAAAATTGTCAATTTTTGTGTGTGTGTGTGAATTTAATACTGACTTCTTTAGAACTTTAGTGGATTTTATGCCTGATAACCCTATCATTATTTTATTCTTCTCGCTGGGATCGGTCTCGTCTTTAAGTTTTTCAAACATGACGTTCCACTCGTTCTCATCTGAACGATAACGCATACCTAAATGAAAAATTTTGCGTTCTATTAGAACTTCTTGATAATCGCATGATTTTGGGAACAGATGATTACGTTAAATAGACCAACCATAGTAATAAACCAATGCGCGAATATCAGGATGCTGCGGCTTCTCTTCTATCAACCATTCCTTAAAAAGCTCTCCGACTGTTTTCA
Organism: Trachymyrmex cornetzi; assembly: GCF_001594075.2. Lineage (NCBI taxonomy): Eukaryota > Metazoa > Arthropoda > Insecta > Hymenoptera > Formicidae > Trachymyrmex > Trachymyrmex cornetzi. Next base: position 258,742 of record NW_017295562.1, read on the forward strand.
GGCATTCAGGTGAACCCATTGCACAAGCCAATTCGATTACCGTAGATCGCAGTATTCTGTCCATGTCCGTTAACGGAACATCTTCAGTTGTCTTATTGATCCAAGCTACATTATTCTTGTAGACGGTGTCTACCAACATCAACACGAAAGACTAAAAATGTATCATGTACATGAAAAAATAATATTTATAACGGAATTGAAAAGTAATTTGTATAAACAATGTGATTAATATATTGCCTGAAACTTGTCTGCAATATATGGTTTAGATGAAGAAGTTAATAAAGTATGCATCGTTATCAATTTTGATTTCGCAACCTGCCATGGAAAAGCGTGATTTTCCTTGATAAGATATACACTTATATCCATTACAGTGTTGTATTCGATCTCACCGGCATCAGCTAAACTAAACATGTCGCCCAAAAGATTTGCTCGATCCACTGAGGATATTTTCTGCAATAAAAAAGAAGAATAGGGTGTGTAAATAAATTTTCGAAGAGGTTGTTAATTAGGAAGTGAGAATATAACGCGTATATATTAATTAATCTATAAAGTAATAATTTTTTGTTTATAACTTTTGCATTAATTGGAAAAATTGCATGATTTTACCGTGTGGCAAGAACAAAGCAACTCCTTGAAAGTTTTCCATTCCTTTTTATAATTAACTTGATAAAAGCCAACTTGGCCTGCGTTTAATTTGATCCATTTGGTACGTCTGCAGACCTTAATCACCACTGTAAAATATAAAATTTTACAATAACAAAGAATAAAATAACGTGGAAACAATTCATATAACAAAAAGATTATAATACGAAATCGAACATTTATTCGCATTCCTGTTGAACCATACAAGAGTGGGTTTCTTGTTTCTGTTAGTGATATAAGTGATGGGTATAGTCCATCGATATCTGTAAGATATAACATAATTTGAAATAAATTTGTCAATTAGTAGATAAAGTAACTTGAGATAAAGTAACTCACCTGTAATTGGATTCTGAAGGATCGAATTTGGCATCTGGATCGTCCAAAAATCGTTTCTGGGTTAATACAAATTTATTTTCAAACTTTTTTACGTTAATAACGGGAAAGCCTTCTTGTCGCGTCCAAGTGTCCATTATAGCTGTTACATTTAATTTGTTTCTAACCGCATTTTGCAAAATCTCGAAGAGATCCGCCGTCTCTGCATTCTTATAGGCATACTTATTCAAATAGCTTCTAATTGCATTGAAGAAGACATCAGATCCAAAGAAATTTTCCATCATGCGGATTATAGATGATCCCTAAAATAGACAGCAATTTGAATAAATAAATGAGATAAAAAAATTAGTAAACAGGATTAAAACTGTTATTAAGATATTAGATTCGCATACCTTTTGATAAGATATGTCATCAAAAAATGCTGCAATATCATCTGCATTTTGGACATTATCAATGATAGGATGAGAGCTTAATTTTGAATCGGAAACGAACACATTCTGCATTATCTGTATAGGAAATTCCTCCATCTGAAAATAATATTTATATATTATTGATATATTTTTTATCACATTAAATTTTTATATCAATGTATGATCATATTATTATTGAGAGATGACTAACATATTTCTGATTTGGTTCAATCGCGTCTGCACATTTAAAAGCCATAAATGTAGCCAAACCTTCGTTGAGCCATAAATCGTTCCACCAGTTCATAGTAACTGAAAAAAAGAATATATCTTACGTTTTTATTAATCCATATTTACTTGAGATATGATATATTTACCGAGATTTCCAAACCACATGTGTGCCAGTTCGTGACAGATTACGCTAAATCGCGGGTTTTCTCCGTGTTCAAATCCATTCTTGGAATGCCAACGTTTCGTTGGAGAAAACCCGCGAAACACAAGATTGTCATATGAGATATGATATATTTACCGAGATTTCCAAACCACATGTGTGCCAGTTCGTGACAGATTACGCTAATAACATCGACCTTATCATAAATGGAGTTACTACGATCATCATAAATCAACCTTGTTTCTCTGTAAGTCACCATACCCCAATTTTCCATAGCGCCGGCTCTAAAATCGGGAATCCCAACCATATCTGTATAATAGATAAAGTTTTATATGTACATACGTATACTTAAGAATTTAATTAATCTACCGAGATCTTTAAGCGTATATATAACAAATTTATCTATATTTTAATTAATAAATGTTTTTTGTAATTCATTGTTGCATATTTACCGAGCTTTGGTAATGGATAATCTATTTTGAATAAGTTTATGAAATATTCGATAGCTTTTACGCCAATATCCACTGCAAAATCTCTTTTCTCTTTCGATTGAAGTCTTGTGGTATAAACACTAACCGGAAATTCTCGCCCATTTAAACCCTTTGCCATTTTACATGTGCCAACAAAGTCACTAATAACAAAAGCAACTAGGTACGTGGACATACGTACAGTTTTTGCAAAAGTCATTGTTGCTAGATTACGTTTCGGTGTATGTACCTTCGTATTCTAAAACAAAAAATGACTCGATTCAATAAACTATTCAATTGTTTAATAAATTTTCAGAAGAAATGACAATTAATGCCGCCAAAAATTATTCGCCTACCTTTACATTCATATTGGACAAAGCATGATAGCCATCATCCATGGGATAAACCAGTTTTATCGAAAATTCTGCCTTCAAATGGGGTTCATCGAAACACGGAAAAGCTTGTCTAGCATATGTTGGCTCGAATTGAGTAGTCCCAATGTACCTGTTGATTAAAAAACATACATTATAATTTATTTTACCACATCACGGAATTAAAAACAAATGTAAATTAAATTCATCATAAAATTTGTGCATTATTTATTTATAAAATAATAAATTTATATTACCTGGTTTCATTAATGTTATCACTCGTATATTGATATGTGCTAGAATAAAATCCGTCCATTTTGTCCTTTAGACTTCCATTAAATTCCAGGCTCAAGTGATATAATCCGGATTTAATCTCGTTTTCAGTTAATATCGAAAAGATTTCATATTTATTAGGCTTGCTGATGGAAGAAATATTAATTTCATAGTCTTCATCTAGTCCACATGTTATTAATTTTATAGATGTGATGTTGAGATCCTTTTGATGAAGAGCTATGTATCTATTGTTGTCCTGCTTGACATCAATGAGAATGGTCACCTTTCCGGAAAATGTGCCTTCTTTAAGTTTTGGATGCAAGTAGAGGTCATAATGAATAGGTACGACTTCTTTTGGCAATCTGAAGCTTTTATCGGAATCAAACAAAAACAATATTGTATATGCTTCTGATCTATTCGAATCTGCAAAAAGAATTATTATCTCTAATTTAATAATTATCTATAAATAATTGTTATAAATTGCTCGGATGAATAACGCATCATGTAGAAGGTGTAGTTTTTATCTGATTAATATTATATTTGATTAATTTTATATATATGCTGATGAAATCAATAAAGAAATAAAAGGCTATTATTCCACAATAAATTGAAAGCAAAATTTTATTACCTATTGAATGAATCAAAAAGGAGAATATAAAATATTTTTAGAAAGCGAAGAGTCATTATTAGAGTTCGGTTTAAAACAAAATTTTAAAAATATATATTTTTAAATAAATAAAGTAAAAGTTATTCAGTATTTATTATTTTAAATAACTTCTTCTGATCTATTTCTTATCAAATAAGTTTTAAATCTGATCATTTAAGTTTTCTGAACCTATATTTTATATTTTTTTGTTTTAAATAAGTTATATCAGTTTTTTATCGCTTCCTACAAATTTATATTTTAAATAAGTTTCTGAACTTTATTTTATATTTTTCATTTTAAATAAATCATAACAGTTATTTTACTGAATCCTTATGAATGGTCAGTGAAATAACATTTGTATTAAATTTCAAATATAAAATATTTGTTTAATTTAAATTATTGTAAATTATTAAATTAATTATTGTAAACTAAATTATTGTAAACTAGTTCGCTGTAAAATGTAGTTCATTTTTCATGCACGAATTTTCCCCCGATCAGCTGATCACGAAATCGGAATATGATTTCTATTGAATGTTCGCTTGGAGTCGATTTAAACAGTTCGTAAGTGTTCGAATGTGTTTGCGTGTTTAATTCATACTATACTTCAAGTTTTAAAAATAATTTTTGATATGTTGAAAATAATTTTGTTAAATAATAAGTCTGATAACAATAAAGCTCACTTGTTCTCTTTAATAGAAGAATTGTATCCAGTAATAGATTAAATCTAATCGTTTCTAATGATATTTAATCATAATCTCATATTTCGTTAAAATACAAATAAATTTTTTAATAAATTTTAAAAAATATTGTTTATATGCAACATTAATTAATTAGCTAATTATCAGCAAAACTTAAAAACAATATTCTTAGAAGAGAAAATAGACATAATTTGTTAAATTTTTTTGATTATATTCATTGCAGGAAAATTATTTGGACAAGAATTATTATTATTATTTTAAAAAGTATAAAAAATATTTCGTCGATAGTGGAGTAACTTTTGTTTATTTTTGAAAAAAAAGGCTCCAATACACTAGTCCTAAAATATAGAAAGATGCTATTTCACTATGCCGTACTGAAGAGAACTGCTGGAACATATAAAAAATTTTTAAATCTACCGCCAAGACATCATGAAACTCATATGAGATACCCACGAAGCTTGTCACGTTGCCGGCTGCGTTGACGAAATGCAAACATGTTGAATATTAAATTTTCATTAAACGCGCTAAATGCATCTTGATTTATATTTTGGAAGTGATTTTGTAATTTTTCTTGCGGATTAATCTCTTTTTTTTCAAAAACTTGTGGATCTACAACGTTATAATCAGTAAGTATGACACATTATTAATACAAGAGCAATTTTTGAGAAAGTACTCCACTTCGAGACTGACAACAATTGAATTTTTATGTTCTTACCATGTTGACCGTAGCTTACTGCCTCGACGACAATTTGGTCTAGGAGAACGATTAATGTTGCCAGATAGGTGCAAATTAAACTCAGGATAAAGCAGGCGCTGTAGGATTTGCTACGACAAAGTGACTCCGATTTCGTTGCTAATGCTGCATCGAGGCGAGGTGCGCCGCCTTTCGGTCGGTTTTCGATGTTGCCCATTATTGGGGTGCATACAACGAGGGAAACCGCGTAATTTAATTTACTACCCTCTGTAAGTTCTCAATTACTTTAGGCAAAGCGTAAAGAAGATTATTAAACCTGTAAGGGAAAAAATCGATAAATTGCAAAATCAACGACGCTCGATAATTATTCGAAATATGAAAAATAAATGTAGAGAGCTTTTAGATTTTTAAAATATAAGTCTCTTAAAAATAAACGATAATATGTGTAATTTTTTTTTTTTAATTACAGCTTCGAGACAATATATTTTTAGTTCAGCGATTATTTATTACGGGTTGGGACTACTCCGTATACTTCGTTATTTCTTCAATTTTAAATAAAATCGCATTTGGAATAAGTTCGCTCTATAATAGTAAAAATAACAATACAATTAGTCGATTGAATATTCTTTTGATACGCATAACTGTTAAATATGTACGATTGATCAAAGGTTACTTCAATTTTACATGATATAAACAGCATCTATATCAGTTTAATAAAAAATAAATGCACGACGACACAAACTCTCTCGGTGTGACTTCTCCAAAATTAATTATTAAAGTTAGAAAATGCTCTGCGTCACACTATAGTCGACTATGAAGTAGCGAATAAAGCCTACCTTGGTACACTTGGTACACTCGTTTACGCTTTCTAGGACATGTGACTTTTGTCTTCAGATTACTTCATCGGTACACTGAAAAAAAAGATTGCTTGCTGCAGCAAATTAGATGGTTAAATATGGCATAGCATTTTTAATTGGCTGTAACAACCAATTTTTGATTGCGTTAGCCAATCGAAATCCTATACTAATACAACCAACAATTGTCTGCAGCAACCAAAAATTGTCTGTTGCAATCAGTTAAAAATGCTATGCCATATTTAACCATCTAATTTACTGCAGCAACTAATCTTTTTTTTAGTGCACGATTACTTTATCTGCGCATTCAACTCAGTCACAGTACAAAACCTAATTGTGAGAATATGTAATTGCCGTATTGTTTTTATAATAGTTCTTATTTCTGTATGAAAAATTTCCATTCTACACAAAATTTTCCAATCTATTTGATTAACAACAACCGACTACTTTTGACACTACTTTTGTATCAACTCTCTTATTCGTTGGGATTATTTTTAACAAGGTCGGTCTAATCATAATTTAATGCGATAATACCGCAGAATTTTTAATTAGACTGATGATAACATTATGGGAGATAAGAAACATTCTTTTAGAGAGAAGATAAAAAATACATTTTCATTGATATATATTGTGTTTATGCGCATTTGCATAGATAACGATTTGCATAGGTAACGATTTAATCTTTCTTCTAATTAGCGTATTTTATAATTCAGGAAGTTATTCTACAATTATTTGTATTTTTTTAAAATAATCATAAAAAATGTTCAAAATGATTATAAATCTTATTTGTTCTTTTCAAAAATTATCATCAAAACTATCACTAATTGATGTAGTTTTCCTTTCTTAGAAATAAATCACAACGAAGAAACACAATTTTATTAATCAATAATATTTTTTAGAAGATATTCATTCGCTCTTTACAGTAATTCGATCATAATAATGCGGAGGATCTATTACAGATTTCCTTGAATCATTCTAAACTTGACGATGTTATTATCATATATTCTTGTTTCAGAACAAAAATGCAGGAAAATACTTAGAATCCTACACGGAAAGAAAGGATTGGCTGCTGCAGCAATTTAGATGTGATTACAATGTTATGCCATATTCAGTCAATCTTTTCTTTCAGTGTACATTCTCTCATTTTTCTCTGAAAATTATAGGTATAATCATTTTTCACACATTTATACAGTTTTCATGTATTCGCTTTTCCCGAGCTCTTCCGCTGCATAATAAACTGAAATACGCGGAATAATATGCGAAGTAGATATTATACAAGAAATATGTACACGACAATAAGTACTAAAACACAACGTGAGTAAGACTAAATTAAAAGTCGTACAATAGCGTCTTTTAATTGAAAACTTATTATTCAGTTTCATTTCTCAATCTTCTCTTCACTCTATTATTCGAAGAAACTGCTTGTTTAAATTGGTGGCGATATGCAAAAGAATTTTCTAATAAAATTTGTTCCTAATTGGATGTGACACAATGTCGACGACTTGCATCCAAATTCACGAGTAAAATTAGCTTGAATTAATCATCATGTACGCACGCGTTCATTTATCTGCTGAAATTGATGTAATTAACGGTCACCGGCTACATGGCGAGGTTAATAAATGGAGCGCTCCTACATCGTATTTTCGAAAGTGCAATTAGAAGTGCTTGATTCATTTATATTGTCACGTATAAAATTAAATTATATATAATTAATTTCGTGTGAAATTGAAAATTTGTTTTTTTACAATTTGTTTATAGTTCTACATAGTAATGTTTAATACATTATATATGTTTATATAAATTTTTAATGTCAAAATTCATAATTATTGAAGTTTTTAATTTATACCATTTCAAAAGTAATTTTGTTACGGATTTTAGATGTTAAAACCAAAAGTAGAAACCAATAGGGCGAATGAGATAACAACACAGTTATAAGTACGAAAAATAATAAAGTAAAAAATGTTTACTCCTTTATTCCAAAATTGATGATGTTGTTCGAACAACTTGTACGTTTCGACTCACTTTCGAGTCCTTCTCAGCATTAAAATACAAAATTAGTGTGTGCACATCCTCTACATGTCAAAATTGAGTCACCAACGAATTGCCAGATTTGTGTTGGAAATCTGTTAACAATATATTAAATAGTCAATAATTAATAATAATTAAAATATTAAAATAATTTAAAATAAGAAAGTGACTTACTCTGAAGAAAGAAACTTACTCTGACAAATACAGGAACCCTCTTAAAGCTTTGGATCACAATTGATAAATGTTGAAATTAAACATTATCGCAAACTTAATATAACCAGAAAACATGCTTATAGAAGAGCGTCATGTACATAACTGATAAATTTTCGGATGCATCCTACTGGTCAACAGAGTAAATATTTGAAACAGGAAATGTCAACATAAATAAAACACTTAAAAACGCTTAAGTCAAAATGGTCAAAATATAGAAAAATAATTAAGCGATAAAACCTATTTTACATCCATTAAAAGTAGATAAGTATGATGTAAGCCTTCAATGTCAGAACGTAGATTAAGATCATTTTTGAATATGAATATGAAGAAATTCAGAATTAGCCTTTTGTTTAAAAAACGCTCAATATCAAGTACTTCGACATTTTCCTAATCAAAATCATATTCAGAATTAATTCTATATTCTGTAATCATAGAGTAATTAACGGTGTTCCAATTTATATGATTCCGGTGTTTTCAAATTCTAGTTTTCGATTTCCTTTCAGTTTGACCAACATACGATGCATCAAAATCTTTATATGAAATTACCTCTTTTTTGTGAGAGAAAGGGCCGATCTCACCAACTCCGATTAATCTAATCGGTCGACAACTATGATCGGTCAATTCTGCTGAACAGTAAATGCAATTGGTCAGTTCCAGTGTATCTAACAATCAATCGATTAAGTTAATTGGAATTGGTGAGAACGGCTCAAGGTGTAAAGATAAAATTTATCTTAGTCCTTGTAGAAACTACTGAACACTACTAGTGCGCAATAGTATTTTGAGGCACTACAACATTACTGCATTATTGCATTATTGCACTACTGCAAATTACTGCACTATTGCGCATCACTGCGTCACTACATTACTGCTGTAGTGTAATAATGTAGTAGTACTTCAAAATACTACTGCGTAATAGTACTTTTCTACAAGGGAGTACTTTATTAAAGATTACCCTGCTGAGTTTACTTTCAGTACTATTAATTTATACGTTTGAAATTATTATTTCAAAAATACACACAAAAACAAAACAATTTGTTGATTCAATTTTGACATTCAGAGAATATATACACACTAATTTCGTATTTCACACTGATGAGGACTTAAGAAAGTGAATCAACACGTACAAATTATTTAGATAACATCGTAAGTTTAAATTTGGGATAAAGGAGTTAAAACTTTTTACTTTATTACTTTGTGTACTTATACTTGTGCTACGCTTTCATTCGCCTTGTTGGTTTCTACTTTTGATTTCTGTTTATATAAATTTTAAAGTCACAATGTCTTTAAAATGTTTTAAATTATCTATAAACAAAAAAAAATTAATTTTTATCATAAAACTTATTCGAATATTAAGATTGAATCCAATTATTTAAGGATAAACAAATTTTAAAAATACGAAGATATTATCTGATTTTATTTTTTTAAATAAAACTTATAGAGAAAGAAATTCTATTTTTAATTATATCTTTTAAAAGGTTTTGAGAAAAAAAAATTTGATATATTATATGATTTTTCATGCTTCAGGTAATGTTAATAGTATTAAATATTACGACTATGAGAATAAAATTTTAATGAATACATACTTCAATATTATGTGCGAGTAAAAATATAAAAAGTAATAAAATTTATCACATATTTAACATAGAATTGTTAATATATGAGTCGTAATATTAAAGTTATCACATTACAGATGCATTTCATGTATATAGGTATACATACAACCATAGTTTCAAATGTCATAATTGTAAAGTAATTATGACATAAGATTACAACGAGTGCTCATAAAGTTAATATACTTTACTTTTTTGTCACTTACAAGATTCAAAATTTATATATATATATATATATATATATTATATAATGTTACTTTATAAATTCTTGCGATATATCCTTGTAAGATTGTGAAATATATGGATGACCTGTTACGTATATGTACATCCGGCAAATCTTATTGCAGGGATCATAAAATAGTCACGTCCGACTCTCAGTAAACTGTCAAATGTCTGACCGAAGCTTATGCACACGAGGGAATATATCTTTATCGCGATTTGCAAACACGTAACGCACGATTAAACGATGCCAAGTATGTAACACGGACAGGGCGAAAATCTAGAAACAACAGAAATTTCATAATACAGTGTTACGTAAACTTATGTTGTAAAGGTGCGCCCGTTCTAGGAATATGCGTGATTAAGCAAAGCAATTATTAGCACTTTACGGAGGATACACAATCTGTGCGATCTACGACGAAGGATAAATTGCAATTTCGTCACTCAATACCTCGTGTTTGTGTTGCGCTCCCTGTGAAGTGAAACGCGAGATGGGACATTGACTCTCAAGTAATAGGTAAGTAAATCGCATACGTAAGCGAACCTAATTAATGAGTCTAAGATTGTTATGTCACATTACATCTACGAAATATTGCCATTCTTACATTAATCCATGATGTATTGTAAAGTAATGACAAATACAATATGAAAATAGCATCGATATGGAGTTTGCATCGATAACAATAATTTATTTATATAAATACAGCGTTAATATATACATATATATATTCATATCGATATTGTCTTAACAAAACCTACGTTCGTGTGGAACTAGAACGTAACTACGACCATGATGGAATTCGATTTCACTATGACTACGACGAAGCGTCACTCGTTTTAACGTCTTAAGTTACATATTATTAACCATATTATTTCCCCTACAAACTACACTCTTAAAGCTTATGGCTCCCTGTGCTTAAAAAAAGTGATTCGAGATTATGCTACTTTTTTGAGATTTATGTTTAAAAAAAGTACAAAAAAATCGTAGCCTCTCGCAGGGATTTCGCGCTTGAATTAATTATAATCTACGAATTTTTGTTAAAAGGTCATTTCGGTCGCAGTAGAGATTCTAAACCATCACAATAGAAATATAAATAGATTTGTATGAATAAATATACATATGAGAGCACAAATTAGTACAGTTGTACTGATGGCAAGTACTTTATGCTTATGGTAATACAAATTCGCAAGAAAGTCTTATATTAAAAAATATAATAAAGCAAAGAGCAAAAACAATTATATAAAAATATCAGTATAAGACAGAATAAATTAAAAAATATTTCTACCAAAACCTAAGTCCTTTTATTGCAGTCACAAAATCATGCGAGCCTTTAAATATTTTTTTAATATATTGGAATGACAAAATATCTAGTGGAACGCACTTCAGAATAATCGAAAACGAGCGAATTTATTTCAACAATTTAATAATATACTTTAATAATAAATTTTTAATGAGCTTTAATGCTTAAGTTGTTTGTCTAGAATTTAAACTCATATTAGTTAAAGATATTATTAACATTCTTTAGATATCATATATTTAATAACAAATTTGAAAAAACAAATTTACTAAGTCTTAATATATATTTCTTTGAATAGTACTAAATAAACATTTACTTATATATATTTATAAGTATTTATTCAATAAAAAAAATAATTAAAAATGAGTTAAATCAAATTAATGGTTTTTATATCAAATAAATATATGCTTTTATATTTAATAAATATTTACTTAAAATTATTTAAACAAGTATTTATTTTTAGGTTTCTTTCAATGTAGAAACCTGTTAAATCGTGAAATATACTTTACTATGTTGTTAGGTAAGATATATATTTTATTATTTGAAACATTTGTATTTCTTTTACACTCAAGTTAAATTTGTATATAATGATTTGAATATGTGTGTCCAACCGAATTTGCTCTATCTTTAAAATATCTTATTTATTCCAATTTTGAACATGCGTGTTGTTTAAAGTAATCTTAAATTCTCTTGTGTGTTTCAGTAATTTGACCTATATTTTCGCAGAGTTAATTTAATTAATTTATCTATTTGTATGCAGGATGTTAAATAATAGACGTAATTGGTATAGATAATGTTACTTATTCAATCACCTGCACATATCCTACATACATTATATTTACATTATTGTGAAACGCACACCTTATATAGAATATAAAGATTCACAATATAAATTCAAAAATTTATACGACTGCTCGATCGTTAAAAAAATTTGTTCGTTCGCGATTAGTGTGCGATAATGATTCTTGTGACAGAAACATCATTTAATCGTCCGTTATTTATTACGAGTCGCTATAATAAAATAATAGATTTTAATTATTATCACGCATTGCGTAATTAGCTTTACGCGTTATATATAATGCGTTTTTATAACATTGGTTTTGCGAAATCGCTATTCGAGACTATGCGATCGAACTCGAATTTAATACACAATAATTATTTACGGAAGACAGGCGGAATTCGGATCCATGCCGTGCAACATCGAATCACTTGTTAATTATGTAAGTAATAGTGGTTCGATTGCCATCGGGTCCCTTATGGAGTTATGTCAGAGCTGACAGCCAATCGCTGATTTCTAATCGTATCCGCGTGTAATGCTATTATATAGTTTTGTGCGCAATTTTATGAATATTATTTTATGAATATTGATTTTTGCAATATTTATATCAAAATGTTTATAATCACATAACAACGCATATATATATATGTATATAAAATTTGATGATGATTGTAATAAATAATAAAACAATGTTTCATTGCTTATTACAATCATATAAATTTTAGCTATAAACATTTAACTTGGTTTGTAATTCGTTATTATTTTAATTTGATTTTTAATCTAATTTAGACTTTTTTTAGTAAATTTGTCATTTGTAAGATAATTTCGGATATCTCGTATTTAAAATATGTCTTTTAAGTTACAAAAGATTTATACTTATATTTTTTATTCTCATAATAAACTAGTTTTGGTTCAGTGTCATCACGTACTAACAATAATTAGAACGAGAAATGCGACTGGCGTAATACTCGACAGTGAAAGCGACACAATGCCATGGAGAACCTTTATCGTTGTTATGTCAAGATAAATCGAGAAATATGCTATTTACTTGTGCATATATGAGCTATAGTTTTGTCATCTATGGTCAATAAACATTAAAACTAAATCGCTTTTCATATACGGACCTTCTATCGTCTTAATAATTTTTGCTTTCTACGAAGTGTGACAAATATTAATTTTCGGCTAATAGTGATGGTGTCTAAAAAATTTACTAATTTGATTATTTGATATTATAACAGCGTTAGAAATCGATAATGATTCGCGCTCTATATCGTGTCACAATTATTACGGAATTGACTTCGAGATATTGAAACAGTTTTGATAAATGCGATATAAAGTCTAAATACATAAACAGTCATTCAGAAGGCCACGAATGAATTTGATTCGTAGGTACATAATTGATTGTACAGCACGCCAACATTTTAATTCAGATCATCGTTTGATTATCTCTATATTCGCGAGATCTCCTTTTATTTCCTAACAAGGCCGACCTTTTTTTCTAATAGATTTATTTTGAATGAAAGCGCCTTTCGCAATCAAATTTCTGATTCAAAACGCTTCTGATCGATGGAATCTAATCGGTCCGAGAAATCGCTGTCACGCCTTAAGATTTTCCGTCTCTTCGTTGCAAGGCGATTGAACTCGCGATACTTCAATGACCGATTTGAAGAGAGGAACGATATAATAATGTATGAATAATATTATACAATAAATATTAATTGACGCCATTAAACGATTGATCACTGTTCTTTGGGTGATTATATCCTTATCCGACAATGCACAACGGGGCTTTGTAACGTAGAGCGTGCACGCCCAACGAATATAATATATTCCTTATCAATAATTTTTTTTTATATATGAGTACACACGGTGGCATTTTCTTTTTATATTAATTTTAACGTAATTTTATGAAATTTGTATAAGTATTTTAAAATTTGTGAAAAATGGTGATAATTGCAAAAGGCAAATTGTAAATATCTAGTAATGAGATGAACTTGATATTAAAATTACAAATTGATAAATATTAACTTTAAAAAATATCTCTATTCAGAAGCTAAATAAAAAAACATCGTAATCACAGTCGCGTCCTAGACGCGTCATTCTCGATTGCATGATGCATGATGCATGCACAAGACTGTTAAAAGAAAAAAAAAACAATTATAATTTAACAATCATTACCGTACCATTATTGTTGATGCATCAATTGCTATCGATATTAATAGTCATAAGTACTACCATCTACAAAAAGTCGAGATTACGATATTTAATGATGTATAACAATATATTAAACTTTCAGATATAATCACCAAATTCATTATGAATTTACAATACCATCGTAAACCATAGATGTCTGTTGGATGTTCACGTTCTGCGTAATTCCGATCAGTGTAATGTCACATATAGAGGTTTCGGGGAATTGAAATTTGGGATCTCAATCGCCCTTATTAATGATCTCGGCCTCCTGCATATCTTCGATTGCCATATCGGCATCGCCCCATCCCCATATAGCTCCCTCATGCGAATGATGCTCATCATGATCGTCCGTTCGTGCATATATCGAGCCGTCACCCGTTCGGGCTGCGCGTTTCTTTATCATACTGTGTGCTACAGTCTTCAAATCATACGCCCAGCCGATCCGAGCGAAGAAATCAATGAAAGCAGTAGTAAAGTTTGTGCGATAGTTGCCCAATTCGGCAGCCTTGTAATCCCACGGAAACACGTGATGGTAATTGTGCCACCCTTCGCCGAAAGCGCCAATGCCAACGCTGAGGCTGTCAGTGGGGCTAATGGCGCTGCGAAAAAGATAACATTTTTTTTTTATCGATTTCCATTCACATAGCTTTATAATTCGTACAATAGGATAAATGATAAAGACGGATCTTGGTCTGTCTCTCTTTCTAGTGCTATTTAAACTTCTAATCCATTACACTTTATACTGCTCAAGTCAACTGAAAATACAATGCGCTACTATTTTTCACATTTCTTACTACTTTACGTTGCATGTTTTGCTTTGCTATATATTATTATGTTTAATATGCGCGTGTTGTAGTATTGTAGTATTGTAATATTAAAATAATACTTATCCTAATCACGTTTTATCGACAATTGTCGCTATCGTTAACTAGCGACAGCCCATAAGAGCTGCTCTTTCTTCCAGGATTGTACTGCCATTGGATGTCACTATAGTTAACGATAGCGACAATCATCGATAAGACGTTTAGAGAATTCCGCTACTGAGAGAGATGTTTCGTTACATCAACTATTAAGCTGTAGTTTCACTTTTGCGTGCCTTGATTTACTATTTCTCTATCTAATCTCCTTGTGCTTCACGGTACATGTAATGCTTTCTGTGTAATGCTTTTTTAAATTTAATTGTAATCATTACACACAATAAAATAAATAAATCTTTGGTGATACTAACTTGTCATACGGTTTCATGCCCCATATGTGAGCCGCGGAATTTACTAGCCAAGTCAGATTCAGTGAGAGTGTGTATCTGAACAGGGTAGAATACCATGCGAACATAGGTTTCTCGTTCCAAAAATGACACGGTATCCAGGTGGGAAGTAAGAAGCAAAAAACAGGCATTAAGATAATGTAAAGCCTGTAATATAAACAGATTCATTTTGATGATCTTTTTTTATTTTGACGATTTAATAAAGTTCATTATTTTCTAGACAAACACAAAATTAAGACATAAGACGTCTTTGGCATCTAAAAGACACCTTAAAGACGTCTTATGTCTCAATTTTGGACTTTATGTTATCGGGGTTTTTTTAAGAAAAAATAGAGTAATTTCATTTGTGAAACCTCACCAATTGATTTTATAAAAACGATATCTTTGTCGTACCTGCGTTGCCAGACAACGACGGGATCTTTCTCGAGGTCACTCATATCGATTGTGGCCCCCTTATTAATGACATCAGGGTGCTTTCGGACCAAAAGCCAGCCCATATGCGAGAAAAAAAAGCCCCTCTTCGCGTTGTGCGGATCCGCGTCCGTGTCCGTAAATTTATGGTGAACTCGGTGATCTCTCACCCATTCATAAATGTGATTCTGCATGCAAAACGCACATTAAATGATAATTACAAAAACATTCAAGAAATTCCTCTGCAAAGAAATTTATTTCTCATAAACAATAAATCTTTTATCTTTTTAAAGTGATTTTTTAAAAATATAAAAGATTTATGAGAAATAAATTTCTCTATAGAGAGGAATTTCTTGAATATTTTTATTATATGTATATTTGCAATATATATTATTTTAAATTATACACTCTAAAACTTTTAGAGTAAATTGTCATTCTAAAAAATTAAATTTCTGCAATCTTAAAGATTGAAAATTAAATCACTCTATTTTTCAAAACAGACTTTTCATTTTTTAGAGTCAAATTTTACTCCAAAGAATTTAAAGAGTACATAAGATAATAACTATGAATTTATAATGATTGTTGTATTAATAATAGCATCGTCGGGAGACTTACTTGAAAAGCCGTGGTTTGCAAAAGCATAAGAATGACTCTCATCGGCCATTTCGCTTTGTAAGCCCGATGAGCCCACAGTCTGTGAGCACCTGCTGTAACACCGATAGCTGCGAAAGTTGCAACTACTACACCTGAAAGAATAAATAAAATCAAGTTTGCCGACAATTAAATCATTAAAATTATGAGATCTTTCGTAAATGAAATACTTGCAATTAATATTATTATTTTATAGAAATCTACTAGACTCTTTATATTATTTCTTCCCACAAATTAATCAATGGCAATTCATAAAACAATGCTCAAATTTTCAATTTTAAGAGGCTTAAAAGATACATAAATAAAACGTACTCCAAAGGAATGTGTAAAATTTGGCAGCCGTTATTAAAATATACAATCCGTAAAGTGCACCGAGATGAAGATAGGCAAAAGCTATCATGTTTCTCCAGACAATCTTCCACTGATATTTAGGCTTCAAGTTTTGTGCCTTTTGAATTGGTAATTTTTGCGTTACTGCCTTCTCTGCCGCTTTTTTTTGCGACACATCTTGCTGAGAAGCTTCGAGGAATAAAGTTGCTGAATTGCCGAACAAATTCGGCGCCATGTTGTGTTCGAATATCTATAACAAATATTTAATTGCTCTTAAATTTCTCAAATTAAAGAAAGTTGATGTTATATATTTGATAATATTTTAAAATGTTTACAACATATGTTGAAAGAGAGAGAGAGAGAGAGAGAGAGAGAGAGAGAGAGAGAGAGAGAGAACGAAAATCAGTATATTGCGTCAATCTGCTTCGGATTTTCTTCAGTAGCATAAGTGAATTTAGCACAAGTGTAACATTTAAAAAGTATTCTCCAAAAACTAATTAAAATTCTTAGAATTCCAAATAAATACTTTATAGGTATTAGAAAAAAATAAAAATTTAAATTTTAAGAGGTTCAAGTTTTATTTCCTATGTATGAATAATTAACACATAAATTCTGAATATTGTTTTTGCATTTTACATTATGTAGATTGCGCATTAATTATCATTAATTAATGCTTTACATGCTAATCGTCTGCAAGTCATTAATCAAATACATAGTCCTGTGTATTTGATTAACAAAATTGATGATAAAATAGCAATCAATACTAATAAGAAAAAAAAGAAAAGAAATTAATATTAATGAATCTTAAGAGTTTCTTTTTATCATGAATATTTAAGGAGGTTGTAAGGCAAATGCAATAGGTTAAGAATTACTTGAAAAAATTACAGATTATTCTAAATTGCATTTAAAAGTGATACAAAAAAATTAGAGACAGTTGATCATCTGGATCAAAAGTTATTTCAATAAAAAGTAATATTTTTTAAATTTATACTTTAATAGAAATATATGAAAATGTATTATAAAATAATGATAAAAATCTCAATTTTTTTATACAAGTACTTTATGAATTCAAAAATATTTATGCAAAATTCCATTGAGATGTGCAGACATTAATTGTTCAGTAAATAAACAAAATATTTATTTGTTATAAACTAATTGGTGAATCTCAATGAAACTTTGCATAAGTCATTTTTAGTACTTAAAATAAAATATTTATATAAAAAAATTTAGATTTTTGTTATTTAAAAAATTTTTGTTTATAATAATGAAATTAATATTAAATAAAATTAATAATCTATAAAAATGTGTTGCTCAATAAAAAATGTTATAAACACAACTTTCATATGTAGTTTATTTAAAGCGTAAATATTAATATATGTGTTTTTTGCCCTTACAACCTTAACTTTTGTTGTTTCTTCTATGCATGGAGAGGAATCGAATGGCCTCCACATTGTAGCACCGTCATTAATAGAAGATTCACGATTCTTTGACGACTCTCGATGTGCATTATGTACGCAACGATCTTGTTATAGCTTTTCAGAACATTACGTGTGGTTAATATATGCGACGTATACGTGGAAAGTGCACGTGCAAAAAAAAAAGGAATTCTTTAAATGTCGCGCTTTCAACACAAAGAAATATCCGCGGTTTGTTTCGCGGAGAATGATAATTTTGAATTGTACGAAGCAGAGTACCGTCTTCGCACGAGCACGCTGATGCCAACCACACTAACAGCCCTTCACGACAAAGTGGTACAATTCTTGCATCAGAGCAACCTCGTAATCGCTGGTGATATTACATTAACGTGCAATCTTGTTGCGGTTTAGCGAAGAGTAGATTTTTATTTTATTAACCCTACCTTTGCAAAAACGTCGAAACCAATCATTGAAATTGTAATCTCTTATTTCAAATACTTTATTATACTTTGTGTGCTGCGACTCTCAAAAAGTTATTACATTACCAATTTAAAGCCAATAATTTTCGTTAGAGATATAAACCACAAATTGAAGGATTCGGCAAACAGTACAGACAAAATGTCTAAAAGTGAAAATAACAAAAGCATGTTTGAAATTGCAGATGATTACTTATTCCAACGTAGCACAAAACAAGTCAAGTTTCGATACTTCGGTCGATCTAAAATAAATGCTCACAATCAGAACTGAACGCACGTATTCATATTACTTCTCCTTTATGGCTAATTAGATAGGAGTCATCCGTCGTCCATATACGGTCTTTGAGATTGACGACGTGAAGACAACGCGAGTTATGTAGGTGCCCCACTTCTAAATATTCCTCTCTTTTATTTTGCATTCTCTCGACGTCGAGAGTTTACGGATAATTTAACGGAACCTGATTCACGATACTGTTACACATAGTATGAATCCTACATTCGGAATTAAATTATCAATACCGCGTCGATGAATATTAATGTTTGTGTTAATAATCCGATATACAACCGTAATATATTTAGTGTTTTATTATTGTAAATTATTCGCTTTCTTGACAAAATTATATTGTTATTCAAATCGAAAGTGTATTGTGAATCATTTCTCGAAAAACGATATCTGCGGGTTAGACAAAAAATTAACTACTATTTTCTCTGATTTACAAAATACTACATAGCTTTAATTTTGCTTGTAAACATAAAGAAAACATTCTTTCACCGGAGAAGAAAATTAAAATGAAACGTGAATCTTCAAGGATAATCATAGATTTCTTATTTTGTTTTCTACATAACGTTAGCCTTTTGACGTGTACAAAGTACTGAAAGTATAAATCAAATTCTTTTGATATTTACTGGATAGCTTAAATAACGAACAGTTTAAATAATACTACCGTAAAATGTTACTTGTTAAATTATAAATGAAATAGTGGTATATTATCACTTAATTCATCTTAAAATATCGCAAATGTGATTTACATTTTCCAGGACCTTATATAAGAAAAGTATTATTTAATACTAAGACGGAAAAGGATGTTAATATCACGAATATTAGATCATCAAAGAACGGGAAACAATGACTTTAATGAATATACATCTTTTTCTTTCTTTTTTCTTTTTCTGTTTGTTTTACAATAATTATCGATAATATTTTTATATAACGGTGTAAATGCTTTTATGCACCGACGCAGAGACAGTATGTACGTATATTTTATTCAATAAGAAATATAAATCTAAATGTTTCGATCCTCGGTTCGAGTCGTCTTCAGTAAATACAATTAAAACGCTACAAACTAAACTACTATGAAATTATAAACGCAAGTACCAAATCTGTTTGGTGTGATTCATTTCAGTAAATATCAGATTAGACTTGTGATGAAATATGGAAAGATAATATCGCAAGATTCCTCGAATATATTTAATCCAAGCAGAATGACATCAAAGTGACAATTTTATCATTCCGCGAAAAGCATTTATACAGAATGACATTAAAGTGACAATTTTATAATTTTAAAATTAAACATTTATACTATTATATAGATTTATTTTGATTGAGCCTGATCTCACTATATGTTATCATATTGAATTAATATTAAATTGTTAACATTTGAATACATGTATCTGTATTATGTCACTCTTAATTTTCGGAATTGGAAATTGGAAGTAAAAGTTCAAATATTGCGTTGAAGATGTTAAACAATTATCTGTGACGAATATGTTTGTACAACACTGTTCTGTCAATCAACGTAGACATTTGCAAAACACAAATGCAACAGAGTTTGAGCGAATGCTTGACTTACGCTAATATTAACTCTTTACCTAGAGTAACCAGGTTGACGTGCTATTTTCAAAGTAGTTTACGCTCTTCTTCTTTAAGAGTATGTCATAAATTCTTACTTAACTGTTCAATTTACGACACTAGAATATAGCTAGAATATAGTTAGAGCGCATTCTAACTTTAGAGAAGAAGCTATCAAAGAGAAAGTCATATAATTAGTATAAACGTTAGTGTTACACCAAATTTTCATATAAATGAAATATATAAATCAGATTGAAAGAAATTTAATTGCGCATGAAGATCATTATCAGAGTCAGCTATAGTTCTTATTAAAGCCCGCTTTATAAATCGTAACAGAATTTGAAACAGAATTCTACTTATAATTTTATGTACTGTATAACAAAGAAAATATTTAAAGAATCCGTATATACATTCATATAAAAAATACATGTTGGAATATATCAAGTTGTAAATTTAGAATTCTGTCATAAATAATTATGGTCAGTATGTATTAATATAGATTTAAAATGCTATCATAAATTATAATTAATCAGATCGATTCAAACAGGTTTTCGAAATTATAAATAATTAAAAATAATTAATTTTTGACTGAAATTATGCAAGCTATTTGAAGTGTACATGTATTTTAGCAAACAGCTACAATTATTTCTGTATTGTCCGTTCAATTGTATTCGTTTGTATTTCGAATTAGCCTCTATTTGGGGCTAATTCGAAATACAAGCGAATAAATAAAAACGCGTCTGTTTCTTAACTGTTTCTTAACTGTGTCTTAACTTGTTAATTAACAAATTCGTTTTTGTTTTTCAACGCACATACCAATAGTAAACATCATTTTTCTTGTACTTTAGTGATTGAAAGAGAAAAGATCTACGTGACTAAAGGTTAATTACGGATTCACAAGTCAGTGGTACAGCTATCTCCTCGTTTTCTGCAACTGTATTGCTGTCATGCAAGTGGTAAGAAATGGGTGTGAATAATCCTCGTGAAAGCGCTGTCGAAAACATATATCTTCCTAACTCACAATCGACACGATTTCATGATAATATGACAGTCTATAACAAGAATAAAGCAGTTTTAATGAACTAAAACTACAATTCGCTTCTATTCAATTCTTAATAAAAATGTCATTACAAGTTAAATGTATACCTTGAAATAGAAAAACTCGTATTTTTAAATTAATTTTTGTAGATATAAAATATAAAATAAATATATTGAATAAATAAATAGTATATTGAATGAATAAATAAACAAAATAAATAAAATTAATACGGTATAATTAATTCATTAATAGATAATTAACTTGAAGCTAATAATAACACACATAATAATCATAAAAATAATATGTAAAATCCAACGTTAAATGCAATCGAAACTACTTCTAGATTGAACAAGCTTCACAGTGTGTTGGAGAATGCACTCTAGGCGTGCGTTTCTCTTCCGGAACTTAGACTCGTCACGGAGAAGTGTCATCTCAGTAAAAGTGCTTGCGGCACTTCCAAACGGTACATGTAGTCGAACAGAACATTCAAGGTGGAGAAAGGGGACGATGGTGGAGGAAAGATAGAGAAACGAGAAAGAACATAATGCTACGCTCGAGCAGGAACAGGTTCTCCAGAAAGTAGGCCAATGGCGTCTTTAAGGTCATTGCCAATCGCGGATCGAAATTCCTAGACTTTTATAACAAGCCTGAGGCAAACATGCCACCTAGACGGGATCGTGTAGCATCATGTCTCACGTTTTCAAGTAAACTGACAGGTTTGAGACTTTCATTGCATTTGCTATGTGATAAGAAAATGATACAAAAAATTGATCGCAATGTGTGATTTATAACCATCGCGACAAATGCAAAAAGCTAGTGAGTGGCATACGAGCATGTTTCGTTATTTGTTTATGAAACAAGAAATGATATGCTGCAAGATATGATTGGCTATTCAGCAGAATGTTTATTTTACAGCTGTTGATTTTAAATTTTCTTTGTCAATCGCACTGATTGGATTGTATTTTTAGATTCAGAGGTCTTATTTGAGCAAAGAAAACTTCCTGCAGTTGCAAAATAAACATTTTGCTGAACGCAATCATTGAGTGAATAATTACTGACATTTTTCAGAGAAGGAAATGTGATGAAGCAAAAAACAATAATTATTGAATACGAATTATTGATAATTGAATTGAAAATTTGAAACGCAGAAATAATTGTTTAATTGTTATTATATAGATAAAGTAGATTATTCTTCGGATTATTGATGACCGAAAATGAACCAGATGCTCATCGATGATCGTGAAAAGAAACGGAGGATGTTAAAGAGTAACACTGACCTACTAATCCTATAGCACGTAACGTTTTCTCTTGAGATTCAACGCACGCTGCTACACGTAGTATCTGATAAATAAGGTACGACTTTCCTTCAAGGCGAAACTTGCGTACTCTTTAATTTGTGATATCGCATCAATATGTTTATTCAATAGTCATTGCAATTCAAACAATATAACAAATGTACATTATTCAAGACCTTCAAAAAATAGCACAAATTTTGTTTTCCTTAGAAAGATGCGCTTTCGTGTTCTTCGTCATACACAACACAATTATGAGACTACTAATTGCAAAAAGTAACATGCGTAGAAGCTGCAGAATGAAATGAGTATATTAATGTATCTCGAATGTTTCATCGTGGTTTAGCTCATCTTAAATAAATTATTATTAATAAATCACATTTATTCGATGTCTTTACATATCATATTCTTTAAAGCGAATATAATAAAGAATATAGTGTAATAATAATATAAACATGCGAAAATAATACAATAAAGTTTGATGCTCATGAAAGATTACTATAATTATTTTTTATACTGCAATGAGGGAAGCTTCCTTTTCGTGTCGGTATTTTGTAATATTACCTTTCTATTTCTATATTTCCATTTCTCCATAATTTTACTTTCAGTTTCACGAATTGCATACAAACAAAACACGAGCAAGTGTTGCAACATAATTGTGTTACAGCGAAATTACTCTCACCCACTAGCACACGAACCGCTTCACTATACTTTGATCTCGAACTACCGTACTATACACATTGCGTTTCTTTAAATTACGTTGCGTGCATCGTACGGGAAATACATGTCGTACATTAACAAGATGGTTTGACAGTGTTCGAAAATCAACTTTGCACTTTACACAAAATTATTGCATCTGTACAAAAATATCAAATATCAATTATATTATCTTATAAAAATTTATACAAAATATGAGTCTCTTCTAAAAAAATAGATAATGAATTATTGCTGCATGTCAGCTCTATAAAGCTATAACCACAGAAAAAAGGCTGTTCTTGATTCTGCTGATTTGGTTCTGCTACAAAAAAAAAGACTATTCTTAAATCAACCATAATATATTCATACGTAAGCAAAAATATTGTAACCTTGCTTCAAAGATATCAATCTTGAATTGATTAAATTTGTTTTGATGCAAGTATTATTTTGCACCTCATTCAAGACTTGCTCAATTAAAAATCTTATACCAATACAATCAAATCAAGATTGATATTCTTTGAAGCAAGATTATAATATTTTTGCTTATATATGAATATATTATGGTTGATTTAAGAATAGTCTTTTTTTTTTGTAGCAGGACCAAATCAGCAGAATCAAATCGGACCTATCGAAATTTTTAGTACTCATTTTGTACTAAATTGTACCATTAATGATAATTTTGTACTATGTGCCATTTCGAAAAAAATCGTGACGCTGCTAATATTAAGCTAGCAGGATAATTCAAAATAAAAGATAAAAAGAAAAATAATATCAGAAATCAATACGATGGAATTTGTACTATTTTGTACTGCCAAAAACAATTCTATATTATGTCATTTCCAAGAAAACAATGACGTTGATAATATTTAATAAGCTGACAGGATCATAAAAAAAACAAAATGAAGGCAAAAATTAACACAACTAATTTTGTACTAATTTGTACCATTGAAAGTAAGTTAATATTTTACATGTTTTCTCCTTAAAATGACTTTATTAGTATATACTTACAATCTATTTTACGCCAAACCGTGCATCTTTGAAACATCATTTTATTTGTTTTAATTTGCTAATATATTCTATACATAACATATTCTACAGATAATAATAAGTTTCGTGAAAAAAATGTGAAATTTTTATGTAAAGTTATTCATGCTTGTAAATTGCATAAATTCACAACAAACATCACGCATGGAACATTCAAATTATTATATAAACAGTCGAAATAAATAGTCGTACAAAAAAAATATAAAATTTTCTGAGATTAAAAGTCCGATTCTAAAGATCGTAATTTATGTAACTTATAAGCGTGAATAAATTTACGTAAAATCTCACATTTTCCTCACGAAACACATATCTTATTATTATCTGTAGAATATATTAGCAAATTAAAACAAATAAAACGATGTTTCAAAGGTGCGTAGAATAGATTGTAAATATATACTAATAAAGTCATTTTAAGGAGAAAACATGTAAAATATTAACTTACTTTCAATGGTACAAATTAGTACAAAATTAGTTGTGTTAATTTTTGCCCTCATTTTGTTTTTTTTTTATGGTCCTGACAGCTTATTAAATATTATCAATGTCATTGTTTTCTTGGAAATGACATAATATAGAATTGTTTTTGGCAGTACAAAATAGTACAAATTCAATCGTATTGATTTCTGATATTATTTTTCTTTTTATCGTTTATTTTGAATTGGTTCTGCTAGCTTAATATTAAGCCAGCAGCGCCACGATTTTTTTTCGCACACGGTACAAAATTATTATTAATGGTACAATTTAGTACAAAATGAGTACTAAAAATTTCGATAGATCCGATTTGATTGTGCTGATTTGATCCTGCTAGCTTTATAGAGCTCTGTATATGTCACGGATACCAGCTACGTGGAAATTTTCATACCGTGTGTGTTGCATAAATTAAAAACGTTTATTATTAATAATTTTCGCCTTTGTTAATTCGCAGATTCTGCACATTTATTTCAATTTTAGTTCGTACATTGACTAGTAATCGAGAAAAATATGTCTGCCCACATTTAAGAGGAAATATTCATATGATTATACGTTATATAGCGTGTATCACGTCTATTAAGAATTATCATTCTATTCAATTTTACTCTAATAGATAAGACAACCGTTTAAGAAAGTGTGCCATACGGGAAGTTTGTCAGCGCAACAGATGGGAAGAAGAATCAGTCGCAAAAAATTCACCTTGACGTGCAATCGCTATACTTAGGCACGATTTTATTTTTAAGTAGCATCTAAGTACCTGAGTTGAATAACGCTCAAGCACTAAATAAGGCCCACTTTTAAATTTATTACTTTAAAACTCGCTTTGCACTTGCACTATATGCTTAAAAGATATGTCATAGGAAGTAGATAAAAAAGGATTAAAGAATTGGAATCGGTAGCAACACGTTTGTTTAATACAACAAAAACTTATGTGTATGAGGCTAATATGAGCTATTTTTATAACAATCCGCTGCAAAATTTACCAGTATACAATATTTCATAATTCATTATAATATTATTTGACTATGGAAAATAACTAATAAATTAATTTTTTGAAATAAATATAAGTATTTTTTTTTAAACAATGTACTTATTAAATAAGGCCCACTTATGTGATTTTTATTATAGCTATTATTATTTGTTTGTTATGTGTGGAATTTACGCCAGAGAATAAGGATTTTCAATACTGTTATCTTTTAAGAAGTCAAAATTGCATTCAAATTGCTAAAAATTTCCAAAGATTAAAGAGTTAATTACAACCAAAATTAAAGATAATATTTGAGAGCAGGGTAAATCCTAAGGAATTTCATTTCTATGATTAATAATCATTTTAAAACTAATTTCGAAAGAAAATGTTTAACTTCTTTGCTATTTTTAATTTATTTTTTATTTGGGCCTTATTATATTTATATGCATGTAAGGCCCAATGTCAGAGTTTAACAAAATTTTTTTCGTTCATTTACACATATTCTATATAAACAATATATTTTATTTTTGGGAGTGAATGAAATGAAGATTTAATTTTCACTTAGTTTATTTCAATATCCCCATAAATAGAATTAAAATAAAAAATTAGGTAGACCTTATTCGGCTCAGGTACCTTATTTAAATCACTGAAGTAATTGAGAAAATGCTACTGAAAAAAAGAGTATGCAGTATGTACGCATAGATAAAACTACACGAAAAGAAGATTTTGCTAATAATTTAGATTTAGGTAGATTTGAAAATAATTTTGTTGAATCAACAAAATAATTATGTAGAAAACACAAGCATAATAAACAATGTTGCAAAACATTTTTAAATTCTAGTTTAAGCGTTTTTTATATAATTATTTTAATAGTTCAGAACAAAATTATTTTTAAATCTATTTTTAATGAAATTTTTAGATATTTCGGCAAAACCGTTCTTTCTACGTACAATTTAAAAATTGCTCTTTATTACTTTTTACATATTATTTCTTTTTTACGATAATTTTTATATAAACGAGTAAACGATTTTCCGTATCTTTACGAAATTATAATCATACAATACAATATAACTGTACAAACAATAATCAAGTATTTCAAGCACATTATAGCGAAATTATTCTGTTTCAATGAAAAATTTTCTTCTTTGTTATCTGAGAACTAACTGTTACTTACCTATCTATCTAAAAGGCAACGAGTAAAACGAAAGGCAGCACGCGAACAATAATAAGGAATTTTAAATTTAAATAAGATAACGTAACAAATTTACACAAAGTGATAGAAATGCATGTATCTGTAATCATGCAATGTAATCGTAGATGTATTTCACTTTTCCTTAAATTGACAAAAATATGTATCACATATATGTATAAATAATATTGGATAAAGAATAACCCAGCAAACGAAAATGGATTGAAATGGATTGGAAATTTTCCATCCGAATCTGTATTTTAAATCCATAAAAATGAATTGGATTCCATATAAAAAAAATTGTTATATATATAAAATTTTTAATAAATTAAAGTAGTAATTACATGAAATTCTATAGTTATTATTTTAAAACTTTTACACAAAAAATTACGCTAGCTGTATAATAAAGGAAACGTATTAATATAAAATACACATAAAAGCGATTAATTTATTAATTAAAAATAAGGAATTTACATATGTAACATTTATTGCACATATTTACGTAGTTATTTTTATATCTCTTTTAAGTATTTTAAGAAAATGGGCCATTAAAAAAAACTTTTTTGTATTTAATTGGATTAAAAAACTGCATTTCCTATTCAGACTTTTAAATTAAGCAATATTCACGATGCACACAAAATACTATAATATTATTTTTAGGTTGAAAAGCATAGAATTATACTCCATGCCATTCCTATAAATAAATAAAAATGCATTCAAGATTGAGAAAAAATAGACATTTGTTTTATACTTTTATCCAACTCCTATAAATGAATAAAAATGCATTCAGGATTGAAAAGGATTCATTTTAACATTCATAAATCCGTATTTCTGAAAATCTAAATCCATTATAATGCATTTCAATCCATCCTCTTTGCTGGGAAAATGATTCGATAATTTGAATTAATATTTCACCTTGTACAGATTTTAAAGGGAAAAATTTTAATATAAAACCCTATCCCCTTTTGTCGGTTGCTAATAATTTAACCTAAGTATCCAGATAAGTATCCAGCGTATTGCTAATATCTTTCTCTTAATTTTACAATGATAATTATGTTTAATGCGCTATGTATAATTGTCAACTGACAGTTTAAAGATGAAAAAAGTAAATCAATGACTTACGACTTGAGCGGCGAATGTACGTGGGCAAGATCACGAGTACCTTGACACGGAATAAGTTCGACAAGAAACACGAGGATACGTGACTCTCTTGGATGGATGGTCCGGCTTGATGGCGAGTTCACTATGAAATACTGAGATGCTGCAGCGTATGTCCCACTTATCAGCTTTGCGCCTCCTCGCGTAAAATGACGACGATCGTCAACGAAGCCCCCCGCTCGTCGTGTCGGTTGTTCTAAAAAGCCAGGGTTCTTGCAGGGGCAAGCGACGGAAGTGACAGGTTGCAAAAACCGAGAGTTGTATGATTCGCTTTCTCGAAATCGATTATTCCTATTGGATAAAAGACACACTTATTCTCATGTTCCCAATTTGCGATTCCGGTGTCACGTTACTATTTGTCAATCGCTTTGCTATTTCAATTGTTATATGCAAATCACATAGGTACGCAATAATCCATAACTCTATATAGCAATGCTTGTAAAGCATGATTCAGTATTTTTTTCAATCACTTTCTATGTATACACATACTGAAAAAGACTAATCAAAAATTTTTTTAATTGACTATATCTATTTAATGATATTATATTTAAGGGGATCCTAAAGTCGTCTGTATACAGAAAAAAAGATTTTCTCTGTCGCAGCTAATCTTGGCTTGTTATAATATATTTTTTGCCGTAACTATAAATTTAATAAACTACAGCGAAATGGTTTACTGTTGCTGCTATAATATAGATATCACAGCTAAGACATTAGCTATGATACCTATATTTTAGTTGTCCATATTTTACATCTGCCATTTAATAACCACATATAGTTTTTAGTTACAACAGCTACTTTCTATTTTCCGTGTATTATCGACTAACCAGCTTTATAAAGCTAGCAGGATCAAATCAGTAAAATCAAATCGGACCTATCGGAATTTTTAATGTACTTATTTTATACTAAATTGTACTATTAATGGTAATTTTGTACCATGTACCATTTCGAAAAAAATCGTGGCAGTGCTAACTTAATGTTAAGCTGGTAGAACCAATTTAAAATAAAAAAAAAAGAAAAATAATATCTGAAATCAATAGGATTGAATTGTACTATTTTGTACTACCAAAAACAATTCTATATTATGTATCGTTTCCAAGAAAACATTGGCGCTGCTAATTTAATATTTAAACTGACAGGATTATAAAAAACAACACAAGGGCAAAAATTAATACAGCTGAATTTGTATACTAATTTGTACCATTAAAAGTAAGTTAATACTTTACATGTTTTCTCCTTGCATTTTTTTTTTAAATTATTCATGCATGTAAATTGCAGAAATTCATAAAAAAACATCGCTCATGCAAATATTTAATTATTAAATCGTTGAACCATTAGTTGTGCAAAAAAATGCAAGAGACCGATTTTATAGACTACATTCTCGGTAACTCATTCAGAAACAATAAAACAATTACAATTTTTTTTTCAATTCTATACTCTGCGATACAGTTCTCTTTAATTATTTGTCCTCCTTGCGCTATGTGTTGATCAAAGTTTGCAGCTGTTATCACTTGACTAATCAATTAATTGGCAATGTGGCTTCTCAAAATTTGGAATTAAAGAGGCTCTTCCGGCTGCTCGCTTGTGATCGTTGAGATACGAATAATGGCCACATCCATTGTTTGACATCGCTGATGATGGCTCGAATGAAGCCGAAATGTTCGATATTGATCTGTATGATATTTCTTGCGAGATTAATGTGTAAGATAAGTTTTAAAATATACTTTTGTTACTTATACGCATTTAATAACTGCGGCTATTTCTAGTTCTCAATCGTTCGTCAATTAATTGTTTTACTATTATTATTGATTTAAAATCTTTAATGGTTCAACGATTTAAAAATTAAATATTTGCACGAGTCATGTTTGTTATGTATTTCTGCAATTTACATGAATGAATAACTTCACAAAAAAAATCTTACAAAAAATTTTTTTTCGCAAAACACATGTCCCATGTTTTTATCTGCAGTAATACGTTAGCAATTTAAAAAAAATAAAATGATGTTTCAAAGGTATCCGGTTTGACGTGGAATGCCTCACAGATTGTAAGTATATATGTATAATAAAGTCATTTTAAGAAGAAAATATGTAAAATTTTAACTTACTTTCAATGATACAAATTAGTACAAATTCAATTGTGTTAATTTTTGCCCTTGTGTTATTTTTGATCCTACCAGCTTAAATATTAAACTAACTGCGCCACTGTTTTCTTAGAAATGATACACAATATAGAATTGTTTTTGGTAGTACAAAATAGTACAAATTCAATCCTATTGATTTGTGACATTATTTCTTTTTCTTTCTTTTATTTTAAATTGGTTTTGTCAGTTTAATATTAAGCGAACACCGCTACGATTTTTTTCGAAACACGGCGCACGATACAAAATTATCATTAATGGTACAATTTAGTACAAAATGAGTACTAAAAATTCCGATAGGTCCGATTTAATTCTGCTGATTTATAGAGCTGACTAAAACCATATAATTTTTGTATGAGAGAGACAATTATTTTTTCCTCTTTTACAGATTCAAAAATCCTTTCAAATTCTGTTGATTTAGTCCTGCTAGCTTTATAGAGCTGACTAAAATCATATAATTTTTGTATGAGAGAGACAATTATTTTTTCCTCTTTTACAGATTCAAAAATCCTTTCTAGGAATAAAGTATACGTATTAATATGTGTCTATGTCCTATGAGATGGAGTTTATGCTGAGAACGTTAAAAAATTTCAAAATTTAGATCTTCTTTATCATTTCTTAGTCCAATATGGTACTAAAAAAAAAGCTGTCATATCGTGACAATATTTGCATATAAAAGCTATTTGTATTTACGAAATAGTAGTCCACAGACTAGTAGGTTGCACGAATAAACAACATAGAGTTCTTAGAATTGAACTTAGACGTCTAATTAAGGTGTTCTCGTTATACAAAAATGTATGTGCAGGTGTGCGCGAGATATTGATGTAGTATGCAGTGATGTATCAGTGACGTAAATCGTATGTGTGTAAGTCCTACTTACACTATGACTAATCATCTTTAAGATGCCCTTAAATGGTTAATGTAAATTACTAATATACACTCAGAGAAGGTTTCTTTAATTTAAAGAAATATTTCTGTGCTGTACGGCAAGAAATATTTCTTTAAATTAAAGAAAAAAATTCTTTGATTTAAATATAATTTCTTTAAATGAAAGAAATCACGTTTAAATCCAAAGAAACATTTCTTTAAATCGAAGAAACCTTTCTCTGAATGTATTTAAATAATGTATAACATGAAAATAAAATGCACTTGATATTAAAAGAATGGAGTCAAGTTCTGCTATAAATAGCGGAAATTTATTGCAAAAAAGTTAAACCTCACTAATGACTTCGATTTTATATATTATAAAAATTCATATACATAATATATTGAGAAGAATTAAATATAATCGGGAATAAAAAATCAATACTTTAGCGTCATACTCATGATTTTTATATATAATTATCAAGTCATATAAAAATTAAAGTCATTATATATAATTATGTATATATTATTATATATAATAATTATACATATATAATTATTACAAAAAAGTTAAACCTCATTAATAACTTTGATTTTTACATATAATTAAAGTCAATACAATCCTAGTGACGCACACTTGACGTTCATGTGGCGGACTCTTCTAGTTTCAGAGATATGATACTAAAGTATTGATTTTCTATACCCAGAGAAAGATTTCTTCGATTCAAAGAAATGTTTCTTTGCTATACGGTTAAAGAAAAAATTTCTTTGATTTGAATGTAGTTTCTTTGATTTAAACATAATTTCTTTAAGTCGATCTTTCCCTGGGAGTATTCCCGATTAAATTTAGTTTTTCTCAGAATATATCTAAGCAACTCCGAAAATGGGTTTAAATGCTTTTTTACTTTTTTTTACTTTTTGGATTTTTCTACATATATATGTGAGTAATATACGTAAGTGAAAAGGAAACTTTGGGTCTCGATTCCATTGGAAATATATTCCAATTTATTGCAAATTTTTATAGTATAGTAAAACTTACAATAAAATATTTTTAACTTTTCAAATTTGAATTTGTAATATAATTATTTGATCTATATAACGTAATTATAAAAGTTTATTCTTTAATTGTACATTACGATCAGTGCTGATGAATCAAAATTGTGAAACGTGACAAAATGACAATACTCCGTAGAGAAACGTAACCAAAACCAAGCGATGTGTTTTAAAATTCGCAGTGCGATTATGTTCAACAATACGTGACTACGTGATTTTTTTTTGGTTTATAATTATTGTATGATTTGTAAAAATAATTCATTTCATTTATAAATTGTATCGGTAAGTTTCTTTTGTAGGGTTTATATCTTCTACATAGAAAATAATATATTGAAAAAAGTTTTGTCAGATTCATAAAATTTGTTAGGATTCACTATTAGCTCCTGTATGAAATCTGTGGATAGCTACTGTGAAATACCTTAGATTATAGATGTAAACCAAACTTGCCAAACTATAATTGACAAGTTTTTATTTGAGCTGTGTTCTCAAAAATGTGGTGATATAAGTAGAGAGTCAAATTTTTAAGAGATAACCTTTACGATGAATTAATATAATAAATCAGCGATACAAGAACCAGTAATTTTCCATAGAAGAAACAGTTCTTTACCACGATGAAGAAGAAGTGAGTGACGTCGATTTCATTGATAATGATTGTGAAGAATTATGTCTTTTGCAGCAGGAATCATAGGACTGCGATAGTTCCATTTATCATGAGGAAAAAAAGGAAAATCAAAAAATAAATAATATATATTCATGATCTACATTACAGGATATTGTTGCGATATCTGATTTATTAAATATTTCAAATCATTAAATAAAATTATGTATATATGAAAGGGTAAACCATTTCTTGATACGTCCAGAAACGGGATTATTATCTGTACCTACAGTTTTGGAATTCTATTATTAACCAACCCTTTTATTTTATTTATTAAATTCTTAAAAATAAAATCTAGAAGATATTGTTTAATAAAATATTAATAATAAATTCCAAATTTTTTTAGTAGAATTCTGGATGTGAAAGTAACAACGCTATGCCAACAAAGCAAAAAATTATTCCCCTTTTCGTATATATAATAAAATGAAATACTAAAGTCATACATTACCCAAAACATTGCTTTTGAAATCCTGCAAAACTATATCAGGGACTAATATAAAATTAAAATAAAAATAGCGACGAAAGTGAACCTTGTGTGTTTAAAGATTTTTATCATGTACTTCAGTAAAATTAATCAAACTTATGTTATATTTTATTATAGTTTTATTAACGAATGGGAGAAATTTACGTAAAATTCTTTGAAATACAATGTTAACGATGGCAACGATGATACCAGACGAAAACGTCGGACGACAATGACGATATTGGACGAGAACGACACCAGACGTCACGACAACGTGTACACGTGTATTGAAATACACGATTTGAAAGGCACGTATATCCGTGTATTTCAATATACAGTTACACGTGTAACGTATTCGTATTTCATTTCGTGTGATTATTAGTGTATATAATATAACAAGATATCCACATATTTAAATATATTTACGCTATACAAGTATTCACGGAAAGAATTTTTTTTTAATTTACCCTGAAAATATGGTAATTGTGTTACAATACAATAGTTTAAAGATTTTTATCATGTACTTCAGTAAAATTAATCAAACTTATGTTATATTTTATTATAGTTTTATTAACGAATGGGAGAAATTTACGTAAAATTCTTTGAAATACAATGTTGTTCCAGAACTACCATATTTTCAGGGTAAAATCTAAGAAAAAATTCTCTCCGTGTGTGTTCTAACTCTATACACGTTCTAATATCCTTGTTCACAGAAACATCTCTCGAAAAATCCGCCGTTCGAAACCGGCATTAAAACTGTAGGTTCCATATGCTCGTGGCAATTGAATAATTAGCGTGCGCACTACAAGCATATGAGAGAGGTGTAACATAGGCCAGAAGCCTAACGTAAAGAAAAGAAGAAATATTCTAATTAAACCTGCTATTAAGTTATGCCATACAAACGAATTAAGCTTATTATTAATAACTTTGAAAAGTGGAATTTCATTTGATCTTTACGAGCAAGGTTCTTAAAGGTACATTTTTGAAAGCGGTCAAACTTGTTTTGGAATCGATGTTTTTTATGCTTTATGGACAATTTTATAAGAAGACAATATAATATATTATAGGACCGTATATGTGTGATAACACAAGCTGTAGAAATCAAAGCCTTAAATGGTCTAGCTGGGTCTTAAATGCTTGTATGATTTTTGTGTGAATTTATATACTACGTATAGTCCCCAGAAACACTCGCCGAAATGATTTTTCGGTCTTGAAAACGCTAACTCTACTAAACTACCGTAGTAGTATCACGAATTAAATTGACTGGCAATTTAACACATTTTTTATTAGCTTATTAACATCTTCGAAACGATCTTAATAATGTTGAGTAACATATTCAAATCTGTAAATAATTAATTCGTATTGTAAAAAATATCTCTCTTGCATTCGGGACCTCTTCTCTCCCTTATACTCGCTGATATGATTTTGCAAGATTTGAAAAGCAGTGTCTTGGGTAATGTTATATATTAATTTAATAATATTCCATTTTATTACAGATATGTTGATGATGTTATGGCGATTTTTTTTAGTAAGAATGACTTGGTACTTGAAAATTTTATGTTAACCTTAGATTACAATTTACTTGTAAAGTAGGAGGTAACAGGATTAATTTTTTTTGGATACCACTAAAATGTTAGAGAATAACAGCATTAAATTTGACTGGTATCAAAAACCAACTTTTTCCGGGAGATTTTAGACCTTTTGTCCCTGTTTCACAGAAAAGAGGAATAATTTTTTGCTTTATTGACAAAGCGTTGTTACTTTTACATCCAGAATTCCACTAAAAGAATTTAGAACTTATCATTAATATTTTATTGAACAATGACTATCCCCTGGATTTTATTTTTAAGAATTTGCTGAATAGAATAAAAGAATTAGTTAATAATAAATTCCAAAACAGGAAGTACAGATAATAATTCCGTTTCTGGACATATCAAGAAATGATTTACCCTTCCATACCTACACGGGGTTTTTAATAAATAGACTGTGGATATTTATGCAATATACTTAACTGAATATTTTGCATAAAATGCATATTTTGCATAAATTGTATATTTACAGATGGCAATCTCAATCTTTTTACTTTACTTTTTAATAACTCTTTAACGAACAATGATCAACTGTTAAAACTGTCCGATGATTAATATTCAGTTAAGTATTTTGCATAAATATGTGCAGTCTACTAATAAATTTAAAAGAATCATAAATAATGCATACTAAGGAATATTCTATAGCATGAACAAATTTATCAAAGTGCAGAAGGATTTTCTATATCACGATTCTAATAAAAAATTAATTTATGCAGTAAAGATTATGATGCAACCTATGTAGAATAAACAGGCAAAAAATTAGAAACGAGAATGAAAAAACAATCGGAATCATACAAGATGGAACACGTCCATGAACTTTTCTATTTATCGAAATAAATTCACATGATTTTTTTGTAAAAAATTAATTTTTATATTAAAATTTGATTTTTCTTTGACTTTAGTAACAAGTTGTTTTAGTTTTGCAAATTCACGAAATTGTTATCATACCATAAATAATAATTAAAACGATATTAATATTATGATTTGAATTGTGAATAACGAGAACTACCTACATTTTGCGTCTTCTTCATCAAAAAGGCTTTTAGTGGAGAAATATTAAGAGCAGAGACATAAACTTTTTATCAAATGCTTTAGTATTTTGCACGCGGAATTTTCTTCAATTTTCCAACAGCTTCGACTGTCATCCGTGTTTAATTATAGACCTTAATACTTTTATGAAGATATTCAATGAAATTCCTTTCGAAGAGAGTAGTCCATTTCTTTAAAAACTGCTGGAATATCTAAATAGAAATATAGAAGAATTTTAAGTAATTCAGTCAAAAGCTAGATTTTAAAATATAGAACAAAGAATTATATAAAAAAATACTAAAATTTTTAATTTGCATCGCTTTCTATTTTTTGATTACCATATTAAATCTCTAGAGAACATATATTGAAAACGGATTTTAGCATTAGATTTTTAGATTTAATGAACAGTCATGTTATCAGCGATGTATATTCTCGATGAGAATATTAGAAGAATATTGTTTTATATTTTATGCATTAATGTGAAACCTATTTGTGCAAAATTATAAAAAAGTAAATTTTATCAAAATTATCAATAAATTATCATTTTACCGTAATTTTACCGTAAGTAATTGTCAAATTGAATTTGACGATAATTTTGCATCTCTTATACATACGCATTGCAAACAATATGAGATTACAAAACGAAATTATTTTG
Organism: Trachymyrmex cornetzi; assembly: GCF_001594075.2. Classification (NCBI taxonomy): domain Eukaryota; kingdom Metazoa; phylum Arthropoda; class Insecta; order Hymenoptera; family Formicidae; genus Trachymyrmex; species Trachymyrmex cornetzi. The sequence goes on from NW_017295562.1 coordinate 295,551, forward strand.
TCAATAAAAGTTCTTTCGTCATATGTTCCCACATAGTAATAATAGATACCGTATTGACCTATACATTCATTATTATTTCAAAATGGTGTAACCTGCTTCAACGTCAGAGATAAAAAACAAAGAGTTTAGTTTATTAATTCGTATTAATGTATAATTTAAGACATAAAATTAATTAACTATGAAAAGTAAAAGAAAAGTAAAATTAATTAACTGCGAAAAGTAAAAGTTTAAAGAAAGTAAAAGATAAAAATGTTTAATTTTATCTTTGTACTTTTAATATAAAATTTATAATTTAATGTTAACTTTTACACGAAATTGTAAATATAAACAAATATTTTAAGTAAGTACAGTTTTTCTCATGATTAAAATTAAGATTTGCTTTTTTCTTTTTGCAACATATATGTTGAAAGAAAAGGAATCGACAGTGAAAAGTTTTTCTATCAAGTATTTAATTCTTACTATTTTCAAATAAGCTCTTGTTTAAAATTAAACGTAGTAAAATCCGAAAGTTAGAAGTTACACGAATCTATCTGTCTAATGTTTTAAATTTAAATTAATATCGTAAAGATTTGATAGAAATTGTAAAATGTCTTTAATGCATATAAATTTATTATATTGTGAGATATCACTACTGGATGTAGTGTAATATACAAAAAAAGCATGTTTAATCATTTTTCTGTAAAATATTTACTTATAAGTTGCGTGATATCACATGATGTAAAGAAACTACTAATAAATTATTAGTTTTTAATCTAGATGAAAAAATAGCAAATAAAAAAAATAATTAATTTAAAAAAGCAATTGATATAATAAATTAAATAATTAATTACAGGATACTTAAATTTAATCGACTGTGTAATTCCGTACACAAATTGCGGTCAAGAGTGAAAACTGACAACAGACTGAAAACAGTGAGATCTTTCTTTCTTTATATACGAATAATTTGTTATAAATCTGGCAAATCTAAAAAAACATAGACGTTTTCAAGAAAATAATCGAAATTTTAGATTTCTTTAAATTAGGTTCACCTATATCGCGTCGAAAAAGAGTTAATGTCTTAACAAAGCGCGCACAAAATTAAAATCAAGTGAGAACAGAATTTTACGTCTCTTCCTTAAACATTTGATGTGTATAAATTGTCAATACCATAGCACTGAGCAATATTGATCTAAAAATATAGGTGGGCGCTGCAGAACTTTGTCAAAGCTATCCTTTCTGATTGAGACCTCGTAAAAATAGCATATTGTGCAACATTAATTAATTATGATCAAGTAAACATACTCTCTAGATCTTTTCTTTATAGCTATGCAGCTAATGGTCATTTAAAATATGTACATATTCTACATATATATCATATATTCTTCTACTAATCAGGTTATTATAATAACATACTATAAAAAACAGGAACCAAGGCTAATGAAAGTAACGGTCCGTTAATGGTACGCAACGCAGTAATATACAAATTTTATTGTGTTATCTTGATGTCATTCATAATTATCTTAATGTCATCCACAATTAATTGAATGTTTTGACTCTATGTTGAGTCATCATCAGCAATGCAATAATATACAATTAGTAATTAATACGTTCATCCTCGGTGCGTCAAGATTGAGTCACAAACAAATTGCTATGTGTATAATTTAAATTTGTTTTAATATAAAATAGAATTAAAAAAACGTACGTACGTATTTATTTTTAATTTGATCATTATTTTATAGATTATAAAGTCACATAAATTATAAATTTTTTTGCTATCTTATTCGAATAAAAGAATAATGACGTCTTGTAATTCCGTGATAATTATTAACATAAGTCAACATAATTTTAATGTATACATAAAATATATTTTTAGCATTATTTGTCATGTTTTTAATATTATATATTGTTTTGATTGAATTTAATATTTAATTATGTTATTCTTCTCTTCCAAAACAAATAAAATTTAAAAGAGTTTTATAGATCCACAAAATTTATTTTATCTTGAAAAATCAAACTTAAAAATATCGATAATGAATATTTTAATCTTCATAATTTCTATATTGTGCTGTAAATATGAAAAATTGAAATATTAATTCTGTCTTGATATATCTATAGTTACTAGTGTGCAAAGATATGATGTTTATGTTACTTATCGCAGTGCGTATAATTCATCAAATGCAATCGCAATCATCTCTTGAAAAAGTCGATATTACAGAATATTGTATGACATTAATTTTAATTGCAAATTCTTTCCTTCTCTCTCTTTCTCTCTCTATTGAAAATAAAATTGAGCAACATATATACTGTAAAAAGTGCAGTGATTAGAATATTTAAGACAAAACAAACGTTTTACAAAACAAACGTTTAATAAATATTTTAATTTTAAATGTTTTAGTATTTTAAATCCCCCCAAACACATAGAGTTTGTTTATTGGAAAAGTTTGAAACTAAAACATTTTTTAATATTTAAAAAGCGGAGACAAGAATTAAACATTTTAATATTAAGCACTTTTTTCTTCAATTAAACACTTCTTTTTTTCAATATAATGTTGTATTACAGTATTATGTAAAATATTTTAAATATTTTTTTAGTCTTGCCAGAAAAAGAAATCCTCGCTCTATTTGGAAAGTGTCAAAGTAACGTCAGAAAAAAAAATAAGACATTAAACTGGAATGAGAGCGATTAATAAGGATTTTCTTTGGTTATTAAATGCTATTTTTAGCAGACTTTCGACGACTTAAAGCAATTAAGTCGAACGGCCTCCACTAATTTTTTACGGAAACTTAACAACCTACCGAAGTGCGAAAAACAAAGATAAAAATAACTTGCCTAGTTTCAAAGTACAATTCACTACGTCATCTATTGTAAATAGGTGACTTATTATTTATTCATTTCGTTCGTTAATCCGTTATTTAATTTTTTGAGGTGGACGCGGCATTACTTTGAGGTAGTCCGTACAATACATTTTCTGTGAATACATAATGAGAATCTTATGAGTAATTCCAAAAACACTTCAAAGTTATACACGGCTAACTGTATATACACTGAAATCTTCGTAACATTTTCCAAATAAAAAAAATAGCTCACACGATTCCAGCAGTTTCTAGATATTCTTGGAATCTTAAACTCTTGAAATCTTAAATCGTAAAATTTTCTAAATTACAAGAATTGATTATTACGTTATGTAAAAATATCTATTTACGCATGAAAATGTAATTGATTAATATCAATTTATTTGTTGAAGTTAATTCGCGTTGCGTATGATAAATTAGTGCAAAGTGGGTATCAGAATAGAAATGTAAATATTGCAAATATAAGCTGGGTAGATTGATTAAAATATGTCACGTTTATGTAAAATATATTCCACGATAAAAATATCGTGCGAGTATTTTGACACGTGTCAGACAAGTTGTAATTATAACATGCAATCATGTAAATTAGATCAAAGGTCTTAACTCGAATATCATAATTAATACGGTCGTACCAAAATGATATCGTAGGCAATATTAAAGCGAGAAAATACAAAGGAAACCGCCCGGAAAGAGCCAATGATCAATGACAGAATTGCATTATGGCTTGGCGGTGGCTGATGACAAATGATTCCGATTCACACCAATTCACACCTTGCCTCAGGCAAGGGTTGCGCGGTGAATCAGCAACACTGCCGCCACCCCATCCCCAGGGAAACACTCATTCTCTGCCCCGACTGCATTTCACTACGATTCGCTATCTCGAGCCTCTTATTGTACCGATCTCTGACGCGTATCGCAAGGAACGTGGGTGCATGCGCGCGGATGTTCGCGCGAGCGAGTCAAAGTTCTCCGTTCGCGGAAAATAACAAAGGGAAATAGTAAAGACGGTACCGTACCCGGATGGTCCCGGCTGATCCGATTGATCCGCAGCGCCACTACTGCCATGCCCACGGTCCACGGCGAAGGGGAATACTCACAGTTCTCTCGGCCGATAAACAATGTCCAAAAAAAAGGAAAATTATCGAATTTCAGATCAGTTTTTCAAAAAATTGAAAAAATTTATCTAAATTCGAATTAAATTTCATAAAATTTTTTATCCCAATCTCTCTCTGAATAAAAACCATACAAATTTTTAAATTATTAAATTCAAATTCAAATTCAAATTCAAATTTAGAAGATGGCTCAGAATTTACGAACTTAATTTCACTTTTAATTTTAATTTTAAATAAATCTAAGTTAATTTGTTAACCGTGTAATGTATGTTTTTTTAATTTTAATCTTAATAACGACTTAAAAGCGATTAATTTTTATACTTGTAGTATCACTGTTACAACAAAAATTAAAATTGTTGAAATATCTAATTGTTGAAATATCTAATTGTTGAAATATCTAATAATAATTTTGATTTACTTGTAAATTTAAAAGCTCTGAAGCAAGAATTGCAATTAGGTTATTAACGACTTTTCTGATCGGTGCTGCCACATGCGGCATGTCCGCGAGTAAAGTAATAAAAATTATGTGAGACTATTTTATGAACTATCTACAATAAGTTATTAAGTTTTAAGTTTTAAATCATAACACATTAACCAATAATAGTCGAAGCTTGTGAAAAGAATAATCGATTATGATTGGTAAATTTCTTACAGCTTAAGATTTAAAATTAACAAACTAATCGCGTTAACAACGGCTGAAAATCGGCTGAAAAGTCAAAATCTCTGTGAAATATCCTAATTTTCATAAATCTATATAAAATTCGTAATTATTTCGTTCGAATAGCGATTATTATTATATAGACTCTTAAAAACCGGAAAAAATAAACATCAGTAAGCAAGATGCGAAATGTTATATAATTTTTTCAATCCTTTTTTGTACACAATAGGGAATAAAACTTAGATTATTTTCATTATTCCATACTCACTGAGATTTTAACATAAAAATATATTACAAACCGATCATCAGCGTTTACATTCTTTAAAATAAATTATTGATTAGTTAACTATTATGACACACTTTTTAACGACAAATCAACAATTTTTATAAATTTATAATATTATCAACTAACGATAAAAGTAAAGTATGATCGTAGAAGACAAGATGTTGGAATAATACATCCTTTAATAGCAACTTATTGGCGATACATTGATTAAATATTGAGGATATGTTTGATCAATATTGGGCCAATATTTAGTTAATATTATGTCAATAATTATGCTACTAAGATCTATGTATATTTAAACATGCGCACCGATTACTCGTCCAAAATTTAATTACATCGGATATCGGATATAATGTTATCGAATTATGTTCTAATTGGGATCTTTTTGATTGATCATAGATCTTCATGAATCCTTATGAACTGGCGCCATCTGCAACGTTATAAATCTGACAATGAGTGCGCCCGACGATTTGCCGGCTGCGTTGTTGCGAACGGGGGAACCTGGCCCGATACGGCGCCGTGCAAAAGCCATCACGTCGCGACGGCGTTCAGTTTGTATTTGTGCGAGCGCTTCATCGGCAGATAGTCGTGGATTTTCCTTGGAACTTTCCGTTGTAGAGCAGTGAGTAATTCACTTAATAAGGAAAAAATACTGATCAACTGATAGAATATAAAAATTCGCGTAGCGAAAGCGTGGACACGAATGAGTTAAAATTTGAAAAATTCAAATCCTCAATTTGCATTTACAAATAGAAATACGAAGGAGTTAACACAAGGTCTTTGATTCCAATGATTTTGTTGTGGATGCTAAATAGCTAATTGGTATTGTCGACAATTGTCTTCTCACAGACTGAATTTTTGATCGCTTTGCAAAAGATATGCTACGCTCTGTGAAGATTAATTATTCCACGCTAAAATAATGTTGTTAATTTTCCCTCGTCTCCCAAATTTTGTGCACCTGCGCAATAAAACGATAAGCTATTAAATCTCGCTGAATCGAATTTATACTAAGAAAGTTTCGGGTTTATGTGGAGTAAATTTATCGTGAACGTTTTATCTTCAATAAATTCATAAAACGGGGTAGCTTATTAGATTGTGGACAGTTTTAAGGAGAAGAGCAAGAGTTGCGTTATATTCCGGTAAGTGTGTCATTCCCAGGATTGGGTACAGATAAGCCGTGTTTCGATATATGCATTGCCAGTAACGAAAATCTGCAGTTTACGTTACGTACACCAGAAAAAAATTCTTAAAAATCTATCGGAATTTTAAATTAATTGAAATTGTAATAGATTTAACTAGAAAAATACAAATCAGACATTTATAGTTAAAAACATTCTAGTTGAAATAACTAGAAATTCAAATTACGATAATTAGAATTCTGAATAATATCACAGAATTTGTTTCGTTTGTACACCTCTTGTTGTATAATCAAAACACTTTTTCAGTGTATACTATAGATTTGTATTATTGGCATATATTCGAACACGGTTTTAAACAACTTCTTAAATATATCTATGTATGTATGCACCTCATAAATGCTTTGTCATTAGGATATCTAAATCTACGCGATACAGCCATTTGTGTCACGGCAGGTCTTGTGTGTGTGTTGATAAGAAACTAGTATTATTAACTAAATTATGTTAGACAATATATTTTAAATTAATTTATTGATGTTATATTTTAAATCAACATTACATGAAACGTTCGAAGATAAATCAGGGATATGATTTGCGAAATCGCGCACGACGGTTGCGAAATCAGGCATCAATTATATTCATTTCGATTTTATTGCCATCTATCAAGTAATCCATTTTAGATGTGCGTGTATGAGTTGTAAAATTACCGTGTAATTATTAATGTCTGCAGGTATACATATATATACATTATGTATATACATATATATATATATATACATATTCATATATAAAATTAGAAACCAGAGGTAACAACCTCGGTAATAATTAATTTTTCACAAAATGGACTCAGCAATCAAGAAATGATACTTATGAGCATTTTCTACATATTCAGAACTGAGAATAGCGTAACAAGTTTGACTCACATAAATTAATCTTATCTCATGAAATGATATTAAATTCTTCAAAGATTGTTGTAACTTACAAATAATCCAGTTGTAATAAACAATTATGATAAAGTTAGATATAAAACACACAAAAAATTAAAGAAGCTTACAAATAATATTTCATCTCTTAGTTTTTTCAGAGAGAGAGAGAGAGAGAGAGAGAGAGAGAGAGAGAGAGAGAGAGAAAGAGCGAGAGAATCGATCAAACCTCAATTAACTTTAACGAGTGCTCATGAACACATTGGACACAATCCGCATATTTAATGTCAGTCAGACAGAATCATTCATATTGTTCTTTTTTTTTAGAAAGTTTGTTATTTCTTAGATTTCCTTCAACTTTGTTAATTGATATATAAAAACGCTACTATTTTTTTCACGTCTGCACTTTATGTAATGTTGTTCGTTACGCTATCAGAAGCGTAATCGTATGAATTATTATGAACTATTCAATATTGATGATTTCTTACTTCAGATATATCTGTTACTACTGTTATTTAGAAACTTTTTATGCCGTTGTATTTTTTGGAAGAAATAACATATTTATAATGTAAGAGTATTTACTGTATAAACGGTCTCGCATTACGATATCGCTGCATTTGTTTAGTGCCGAGACACTATTATGGCTACGTTCGGAAACGTCGCATTTATGTAGTGTTTCTAGATATTTTTTGTAGAAAGTACAGTAGCGTATAAGTCACCACTTTATTTTAAAGATAAAGTTACAATTAAACAATTTGACGTTAATTTATGTTGGCGTTAACTTAATCAATCGGTATCAAACGTCGATGATATAAAGGTAATCTTCCTCCCTCCTCCCTCCAATATTAATCTATTATCTTCATTACTTTTAATAATTAATAATTGATTAATTCCTATATACTTTTTTTCAAATTGATTTTATAAGTGATATTATATACATTTGTTCGATATCTAGCGGTGCGGTTTCTAATAGCACGTTCTGTTGTGTATGAAAAACGCTATGTTCCCATATGTTTAGCGTTCAGCTGTTTGCATATTTCTTCACTGTCATATATTCACCTTGTGTAAATGTAAAACTCAAGTACGTAGGGAAATATCCTATTTCTCACTATTTAATGTGTCATACAGCTTCTAGTCTAACCAGCTTTTGAATAGTCTTTAAGTTTATCGCATGTTGTTTTATTAGTTTAACTTTATCTTTGATGTGACATTAATTGTCATTATTTTATTAATACGTTTATTACTGATTGAGATTTTTTTTATGTTCTGGAGGAGTATTCATATCGGGTCAAAATAAAATATGTGCTAAATAACATTATTAGTAGTTTTTGTTTTATATGTTGCTCATTAAGTAACCAATATTATATCACTTTTAATCGTCATTTTTTCGTTGTTCATAATATAAAGATTAAAATAAATTGTGAGATATTAATAATTGAATAATTTATAATTACGTAATTAGTTAATTAAATATATGCTTATTAATGTTGAAATATATACATAGATAAGTAATCTAAATTTTATGTATATATTTATGTTTTTGTTAGCGGTGATTTCTTTTCTCTACTTTTACTTTTATATTTATTAATTTTAATATGAAAATTACTTTTACTATCAATGATCAAAAAGCTCAGAAGTAAAACGTATCTAAACATTATGATCTGTACTCGTATGTGAACTAATTTACTTCAGTCTTAATATATGAATGATATCGTGATTTATAGTCGACTTTTATTGAAAAGTAAATAGAGCATTATTTAATAATTGCAATTATATATCAGCGTAATGTTTACAAAAGTTTCTCTCTACGTACTGATATCATAAATTTATTACTCATTAAGTTAAACAGAATTAATCAGGATAACTTTATAATAGAAAGTCAATTCAAAAAATAAAAAATCTAACTACTAGTTATCAATTTGTCGATAAATTATTTAATTATCATTTGCAAAAGAGATTTGCTTACATATGTATAACGATAATGCGAATATACGCTATGATTTATTAAGAAAGAATAGATAAGGAAACTTGTTATTTTATTCCTAACTTTTTAGTATTTTAAAGCGATAAAAGATAAGATTTTTGTTAATTTTATGCTAAATATATGTCGTCATATTGTATACCTCTCATATGTATTGAAGTAGGTTTTAAGGTCTTTTTTAACCGTGACAGGTACTCTCTGGTCACGTAATGTTTGTGACACATACGTAATCTGGGCGTGGATTAGAATGCGAGATTCACCGCATGAATGCGCACTTCGTCCTAAACCTGCATGTTACACTGCACTATTGTTAACCTTCGAACCCTAGAAATAATATTTGTTTGTTGTCGTGAATCAGAATGCGAGATTTGCGCAAATTCTGTTGTAGTTTAGAAAATATTTCTACCACTTCTCTCTCAATCATTATCTTTTAGCGAAATAGATTGTACGTTCCTTATCCCTCAGTGAATTACTTTAATAAAGACAGAAGAATTTTAGAATTAAATTGTATATATTATTTTGAATATATATATTATATATATATATATAATTCTATTGTGTAGGATTCAATTTATACACGTACGTTTCATAAATGCAATCTTGTATCTTTTTTGATACGCCTCGTATGTATTGTTATAAACCGCCATTAAAGATATCGAAAAAAATTATATTGTTCAATACAATCAATTTGAAAATATATGTATTATATATATTAGAAATTGAATAATTTAAAAAAGTAATTGAGATAATCTTGATTAGTGTGGGAGGGAGTATCCTTATATCATTGATTTTTTAACAATCGACAATATTACAGTTTCAAATTACATTTACGTAGCTTTAGGTTTCAACGACACGATCGTTCTCTAAGATTCTCTTCTATATCATTTTATGCTATCGTTGGCATCTGTTTGAGACAAGCAGTAGAAAATTCTTGGTAACGAGGAGTGGCAGGATGAAGAACGATTCGACCGTGAACTATAAATTCCGATTAAACACGGTCGGGCATAGACTTCGTTCGGGGAATGTGCTTTCAGCGCTGTTACATCATTTTATTCTTACTTTATGTTGATTTATGTTTGTTTTATGTTGGTTTATGTTTAATGAACAATAAAAAAAATAGAATGACATAATATCGCTCTTAAAGCACTCTTCGTAGTCATAGATGAATTGAGTCGCCTAGTGAATTGCAGAACGAATTGTCACAATAGCGGTTTTTTTTGCAGCAATACTTTTCACATATATTCATAGCAAATTACAAGAAAGCGGGATAGAATTCTCCATAATTCCATGATAACTCATAGTTTTTGCTTTACTGCACTCCGTCACGGAAACATTAATGTACGTGCAGTTAATTACTTTTTCTCGCATCAGAATTCAGTTATTCACACATTAAAAGACTTTGTAATATAATTGTCATGTATTATATTTAAATATATACTTAATACTATTTTTATGCTTGTATATATTAGAGAAAGAAGATGTTCTCTCGTATATATTCACGATTTTATTATATATAAATCTCTTGATAAGAATATAATACTAGATATACATATTGTTGGTCTTATAATTTAATGACTTTTTATGTTGAACTTGATAAAGAAAAATTTAAAGCACATTACAAAATTAATTTGAATGTTTTAATCAATTACTGTTTACCGACTTTAAAGGTGACCTTAGACGGTTAATAATACTGTCAGTATTAACAAATACTGATCGAGTGTTAATATTAATAGATTGATGTAGAATATAGACGGTGATCTAGATTTTGATTCTATAGCTTCAGTATCGCTTTATTAGGATCCATGTTACAGCACAATAGATAATGTATGTAAAACTAAAGTGAAATACATCGTCAATAACATTGATCGTATAAGATTGTAAAAGTACTCAAAATATTAATGCATACTGTCAGTATTACTAATTAAAAATTACTGATTAGTATTACTGATCGTGTAGGATCACCTTAATAGTCGATACGCAGTTAGTTGTCTCGCTTTACAAAATTATAATTACTTTACATCCTTCATTAAAATGAATAATTCAAAATCGCGAAATAATAATACGTTTACACGATTATTCTTTTTTCATTCGGCTTCATTCTTGGCTGTGTTGTTCACTTTTGTCAGATAGCAATTAATCAAATTATTTCTATCACCTGCATTACATTGACACCAATCATGGTTATTTATAATTATTGACTTTAATTGATTACGCATTTAATTTGTAACATTAATTAATTTCTAATTTAATTGATGTAAAACTTTAGCCTTGATAAAAATAGCATTTTTTAAATATCTTTATTATATCTGAATTAGCCTGAAACTATTAAAACAGTTTAAGATGTAATGAAACGAAAAATATTTTCATTGTGTTTATATAATACAATTTCAAAATAATCTGTGAATACGATTTAACAAAAAATTATCTACTTTTATATACATATTATATATTTATATTATAGTGCAGGAATTCAGAAACACACATTTCAACAAAGATTTTGTAATATTAAAGAGAAAATTTTTAAAGAAGATAATAATTAATGCGCTATATTTATCACATTTATTTCACTGATAATTCTAATTTGCCACTGATAATTTCTTAATCATTCTTAAATTTGAGAGACTGATCAGAGTTAGCTCGTAGCTCTACGTAATTACACTTAATTAATTCTTGTTGCTTCAGTAATTTCTACTCTCGCGCAATGCATTAAATTAACTCCTACCGTGTGGAATCAATTATGAAAATTGTTCAACGTACTTAATTTGTTAAAGGAGACCGGAGCCGGTTTTCGACATATTGTTTGTCAAAATGTTTATAACTCAATCAGTATATGATAGAAAAATCTCTTTTTTTTACTGCAAATTGCTGATATAATATTAGTTTGTTGTGTAAAATGATTTGAAAATGATCAAAAGCATTAGGTATATTATTTACGACTTTAAAAAAATAAATAATGTTGGTGAGTAAATTTTTCTTACCATTGTCTGACAAGTCTTTGGCATTATTAATCACTATATTTCTATATTCATAGAAAATGACATGTCTTAGAAAATTTTTACTACAACTAATTAATTATTATCCTGACAAAGTTTGTAATCTCTTTTACTAAAAAATAGCTATGTGTAGTAAATTAAGCAAAATGAGACGGAGTTAGGTGACAATCAATTTGAATACCTATAGATCGACACATTTTTAGAGAATATATTTACAAATATATTATATTTTATGTTTTTCCATTTTTTATATAGAAACTATAGTACGAAAAGAAATTACGGATTTTATAATTAACATTATTTATATTAATATTGTACTGCAATTAAGTAACTTATTTATACGATGATGAATTCAAGAATAATATTTCTTTTGTACAGGATGTAAGTATATTATAATATATACAATATTTCAAAATCAGGCCACTTTTTTTTTTAAATCACTAATCAAAAACTGTGCGTGCGCGCGTGTGTGTGTGTGTGTGACAGTCTGTCCCGGTCTCTCTTGCATATACAAATAAATTTTGATATTATTTCAATGATATATTACTCTGATCAAAATTGTGCAATAAATCGATCAAAGTTACGGTCACTAAGCAACGCGATTACGAGAACAGATTACGAGATATCGAAGATAAATTTGTCGACACACCCTGTGCATATCCTATGTTGGTCGTTTCTTTTATCGGATTTCTAACGAAATTATTGGACTTAGCATGAATCTACATTATTACAATTTCTTAGACAAGAACGGGAAAAAACTCTCGTTCATTATCGCAGTGTTCCACGATGTATTTATAGCTCATTAGATTATAAAAAAATACATGCTTCGTCTCGTACGCATGTTAAGGAAATCGAGAAATAAGACTTCCTTGATGCAATTCTCACTACTTGAGAGAAATTACGAGTAATTATTAAATTACAATAAAAAACGTTTATATAATCTAGAGTAATAATAGTATGCGATTATTATTCCTCTGCAATACGCGGAGGTTTTTTACGAGAAGTTAAGATCAAATCGTAATCACGTGGTACGTTAGTCGCCCGTCTTTGGCGGCAATAAAGTGAGTCATGTCGATTATAATGTTTTCAATTTGCGTAATGATTCATTGTACAATCAATTCATTCACGAGATACAGAGATCGATACTTACCCAATCAATCTGTATCACTATTAACTCAGCAAACACAAAGTTACATATAACGTACTCGTTAGTTGTAATTTCTCTCTCAACAATATAACTGTAATATAACATACGTGTTATATTGTAAAACCGTAATCATTTTTGAGATATAGGTAATTTGCACAATTTGTCACGCCTGTCTACAAATATATTACCAAATAATAACGAAAAGATTCCCAGCAAACACAAAATTACATGTAACTTGAAAAGTAGGTACTTCATAAAATATATTTCATTGTAGCGTTTTGGAAAGCTCTCGACATGAGCTATTAGAGTCTTGAATCAAAAATAGGGTGTTCCATTTCAGAAAATCAATGTGACCTTGACCTGACCTTGGCAACCCAAGGTCAAACTGATAGGATTAGTAAATAGATATTTTTGGGACATACGCTTAATTATCATTTTATTTGATTGATACTTTCCGTGGCTTGCGAAAAAGCATAATATTACGAAATCCGTGAATCTTATCGAAAATAGACAAATGATTATTGACTAAATTATGCATAAGGCATGACAAATCAGTGATAGTGCTCGCAAATTTAAAAATAGAATAATCTTTTTTTTTGTATTAAATTATAACAAATTTCTACAACGTGTGCGTCTTAATAAAAAGTTGTAAAAATTTTTTTTATAATGTGCAAATATTTTGTCAAGATAATTTACTGTTATCTGTTAAGAAATGGATACAATTTTAGAAAATGATTGTGATGATAGAACGTGAACAACTTCTATCACCATTGATGAAAGAACTTCAAATCAATCTTCTATACTTAGGATCCATGGCGCCTCTGACGGCGTATCTCTCATTTTCAACGATATAACGGGTGTGCAGCACAAATGCGTATTTTTTCGGTGTTACTAGCATTGTAATTACGTTATTTTCCTTATAACATAGATTACGATCTTTTGAATTTATTAAAGAAATAGTAAATAACAATATTTACATAATTTAATTTTGAATGACGATAAAATTGTAATTCAATAATGCATAAATACTTTCAATGTTTTTGACTATTAAAATATATAAATAATTTTTTCAAATAATTAAAATTGATATTTTATAGAATTTGCATTCGAGTAAATTTTTGATCCGTATTATAAGAAGTAGTTCACAGATAATTAAATAACCTAATTACAACAAAGAGAGGTCAACATTAGAAAATGAAGTGTGCGTTGTGACAAATACGTTCGATGAATGTGTGTACGTACGTTCATTATTGTCAAAGATTGAAAGTGCGATATTTGAAACCGGCGTGTACGCGAATGAGAAAATATTGATCGTATGTAGTGCTTTTTGTTTGCACAATTATGTCAAGGAACAAATATCGTATATAATTCTTTCCTGAATTTAATAGATCAATTTTTTGTAATTAAATAACAAGTTTTGTTTAACATTATGCTAAATTAATCGCGTTTTGAATTTATAATGATACAATAAATAATTGTAACGTCAATTGTATGTAACAAAAATATAATTTTAACTTGATCAGTTTGAAGTAAAAATGTTTTAAATATATATCTACTTACGTCATTAAACAATTTTTAAAGAATTATACTTTCTATATACAGAAGTCTAACATCTCATAGTAACTTATGGTTAGGAAAATTTTGTAATTACAAATTTATCCACGTCATATTTTTTATTCAGCATTTATGGCTCTTTTTATTTAGCATTTGTATTATTTAGCATTTGTATTATTTACTTTGTATTTTTATGATGTATACATATTATACATTGCATATGCAACTTTGAGCGTTAATATCACATAATCGTGATTACAAGATAAAAAACGAAAAAATGCTTATCGATAAAAGAATGCAAAGTAAATAATTAACCTGAATTAACCTTAATCACCTCCTAAAATACTTGATAATGTTGAGATTGTGTGTGTACAAAGACGCCAGATTCAAATGTTTGCTTCATTGCAAGGACGAATAGAAGTCGAGCCTGTGTTCTCAGCGACTCATGTTGCATACCGCATAAAATTTTGTCCAAATAAGTTTGGATTCTTTTTCATGTTTTACATCTTTTTGGTGCTAATTTTAAGAAGTGTGTAAAAATGTTAGTTTTAAAACAGATTTTTTAAAGTTTTTATATCACTTCTTCCCTGATGTAATTGTAAAATCAACATTTATGGAGATGTATTAAACGTAATTTATGAAGACATATTAGACATACAAAATTTATGAAATACTCAAAATTAAAAAAAAAACTCTTCCAGAAAGATTTGTTAAATTATAGAAATGATGTTCATTTTGTTAATGTCACACATTTTTCTATAGGTTATGCTATACAATATTTTTATTTTGGAATCATCTTACTCATTTTAATCAAAATAAAAGGAATTTAATAATTACTCTACTATAAAAATGACTTTATTGTTTTGTTTTACGAAAAAAGTTGATGTTTTTACTTATAAAAGTCTTCATTTCCAGATGCTCAAATAATTCAACTTTCTGAAGCTAACATTGATGTACTATTTTTTTTAAAGTACATATTATACCTAAATATTATATCTAAAAGAACTTCTTTCATCTAATGTAAAAGTTGCGAATTTTTAATTAATATTACGTTTTTTTAAATTCTCACTTACATTTAAATTTGTAAAAAAATAATAATATACCATCCGGCTTTTATTATAGTAAATACTTGTCGTTAAAGTTTTCACAAGTATGCAAGATTTTTCTTCAGATCTTTATATATTTTGAAATAATAATAAATAAAAATCTACTGTGGACCTCAGCAATGGTCTAGTCTATAGATTGTAATCGAAAAGAAAAACATAACCGTTTAAATTTAGGAAATCACAAACAAAATGGAATAAAAGCAAATTTTGTTCTATCACTCAGACTTTAAACAACTTGGAAAAACTTATCGTTTCCGTTAGGACAATTATATTTTGTAACGTATTATATCACCAGAAGACCGTGAAAACAGGGAGTGTTTCTATACATTTTATTCTAATCGCCACTTACTCGAAGGCCGCATGAATGTATAATAACTAACTTATGCTTTTTTTATTCTCAAATTTTTGCAAAATTGCATTAAATACACATCTGATATTTTTGTGATTGCTAGATGTAAAACTGTGCAAAATTATTCATTGAAAATACTATATCGCTTTTTATTGTCAATTGTTGTCAATGATACCCACAAGTTTCACACACTATCATCTAATGTCGACTTACATTGGCTTGCATTGTTTCTTTATTTCGATTTAATATTTTATGTTTTTTATCTTCGATAATTAAACGCAAGTACCGTGAAAAAATTTTGTAAACAGAGATGTTAGATATACAAGGTGTATTCTCGTAAACGTTTATGTTTGATAGCCTATTTTTCTAAAACTGATTTCTACGTTTATATAAAATGAATTGTCTAGTATTATTCTATATATATACGTATCAAAAGAAACATGGTACAAATCAATAAATAGGGTTCTATATAATAAATGTATACGTTTAATGATTTTTTTTAAATACAAAAATATAAAAAACAATAAATACAATAAAATATAAAAATTAAGAATATAAAAAAATGATTTATGTAAGTTATTATATAAGTTATGAATTGACTTTTAGATTTAGAATACGATCATTTCATAAAATGAGGCCGGTTCCGTAAGCCCACATCCAAATAATTAAACCGATTTGTGAAATACCTGAATTCAAGACAGTGTTTTCTTTCTTAAGAGAATAAATACTTTTGGCTTTTATACAAAACATGAAGAAGGAATCTTGTTTATCAATTTAAATTTAAGAAAAATTTAGTGTTATTAACTGATAATAATTTAATTTTATATAAGTATAATTTGTTAACAATGGCATTAGTACAAAATATTTTACAATTATTTAATTGTACAATATTGTATTATATTATACAGTTATATAATATTTTTTTAATGAATCAACTTAAATATAAAATGTAAAGTATAAATAATTTAAGAAGCATAATTAAAATTAACTTTGTAACCATAATTAAGAAAACGAAGTTTCAAAGATGTAAATAAAAAAAATCTTAATTTTCTAATAATTACGGATTTT
This sequence comes from Trachymyrmex cornetzi, assembly GCF_001594075.2. Lineage (NCBI taxonomy): Eukaryota > Metazoa > Arthropoda > Insecta > Hymenoptera > Formicidae > Trachymyrmex > Trachymyrmex cornetzi. The sequence continues at coordinate 312,696 of NW_017295562.1, forward strand.
TAAAACACGAACTAGAATCGAAATTGATATATTAGTATTTAATTATTATTTAATTTTAAAACATCGAATATTACTTATAAAATAGATACAGGAAAATAAAAGTATACAGAAAAAATCATTTCAATTTTTATCTAATATTATTATGTATTAGTACCAACTTACTATACTCTATAAATTTAATTTACATTTAATCAAAAAGTATCTTGAAGCTTTTCGCTTTCACTTTGTGTTGACTTACTATCCTAAAAGTAAACACCATTAGTTTGATGAGAAATAGCTTGAGTAATTGGAACCGACGAGACGGATATTAAGGAATTTTCAATGACTTCTGTCAATGGCTTTAACATCGAGAGCCTGCTTAAACCTACTATAAATTCACGTTACATAAACATTGGTCTATATTCGATTTATCTAATTAATAAATTAATTATCAACTGCCGGCTTTAAATTTTTGAAAATAAGTTGATATGGATATGGATCTTGCAATAAATTAAATAAATTAATATAATTTGACTTGTAAATTAAGTATTCGCTGACATTGATAGCCTATTAATGTTTAATAAATTGTACCATAATGCGCGAAATAAAACGCTAATATAGTTACTTGTCCATTACGAGACGTTTCATCGTAGAACTTTACAGTATTTTAACATAAATATGATAGAGAGTGCCAAAGATTTATGAATTTAATTTATCTCCGATGTGACTGTGCGCCGAAACGTTCGGACTGAAGGAATTATATATACGCGAATGTTTCGGTTCGCGATTATTAGCATCTCAGATTGATTGTGTTTAAATGTCCGAACGTTTCGGCGCACAGTCACATCGGAGATAAATTAAATTCATGAATCTAAAAATATTATATTATTCGAAGCATCTAACTTCGACCGATCTTTGGCGCACTCTACCATATTTATGTTGTACATTTACAATGTTTTGCTTAACCTTGTCGTTCTTTCTTTGAAGGACAAACTTAGTTAAAGTCATATCATATAATGATCATAACGTTGAAATATCCTTACATATGTGATTGAGAATCGGCAACGCTATGAGATACAATGAGCATTCTCCAAAAGTCAGGATTACTGATCGATCGAATTTCGAGTCACCGAAGAAAGGTACTAAAGGAGGAGATGAGAAATTTACGAAAAGAAAGGTACTTTCTCTTTGAAATGTTTGCAAAGTACAATTTCAGATCGCATTTACATATCGATTGAAGAATAAGTTTTTAGAATTTTTCACTGATTATCATGCAAAAATTATCCTAATTTTTGCCAAAGAAAATCATGAACATTATATAAGACTTTAATATAATTTTTATATAATTAATACTTACAATAAGTTTCAATACCTACTGTTTTTGTTTGAATTATTTAGCTTTATTATCACTTATTTATTAAAGCTATAACTAAAAGAATATACATTCTGGGCTGCAATATATTATATATTCAATATTGTGTCTAATTTTAAATGATGAAACTGCGTACACACGTTCATACATGCATAATAATGTAAGGAAATAATCTAACGTTATAATGTAAAAAAATACATATACATATGCATAAAGTTATTACATAATACATACGTATATCAACTAAAAGATTGTAACACTTTTCTCTTAATGTTTTTTGGAATGCAGTTTGCTCATTCAAAATTAACTGCAGTGAGCATTTTAGAAGTGTCCTTTCGTGCACGAAAATCGTATAGTCCCTTTACTATATAAATAATTATAATCTCTAATTGTGCATTACATAAATATAGCATATAACAAATGTATGTAATTAACAATATTCGTATTATACTCATAACTGCAATATATTTCAAGAAAAAAGATATGAAAAGATATATTTTGTTTTATATTGGACAGAGCTTACTCTACATTGCATTAGTAATTATAGATAAAAAATACTACTATCACTTATTTAAAATAATGTAATTATGATTTATCATAGATTGGTTCTTATCTATGGATCCATAAGTAAGAATCAATCGCTCGGTGAACAGACGGCATTCTGAAACCTATTAAAAAAAACTGTTGAAATCTTTTTGTGATCGGCTGTATATTCGATACTAGGATTGCATTCGGGAATACACACCGAGTGACTCCAGGTATATTAATTTATCCTTGTTTAATTTTCGGTGAATTACAAGTGATCTGTTTTCTGTTCCTGCACTAGACTGCACTAGAAGTCTCTTTCTCGCTTTCGACAAGTATCAAACATATACCTATTTCACTTTAAGTTTCAAAAGTGTACACTGATTCAGCCACAGAAAACAGACCTCAGGAATGACACTTGGAGGCACTCGGTATGTACGAACGCAGTTTAATTGTTTTCGAGTTGGAGCTTATCGATCGATCAGTCAGTTCTCTTGTCATCCTCGAAGTTTGACATTGGCGTTCAAAGTAACGAATTATTAATATATATTTTATCAAAATACCGGAAAATGTTGCGCGTATCATTTGTTCCTGGTATGTCTTGATAATATTAGAAAAAGTCTGGTATCTTGTAAGTTTTGATAAATTATTTTTAGATATAATTTACTCTTAATAGTATAATAATAAAGTAGCACAATATATTACTATTGTACGTAGTATAACTATGATAAATCGTAATATTATTATATTATTTTAAATAGAGATTATAATTATTTAAATTAGAGATATGCAATAGTAAGCTCTGTCCAATATAAGACGAAATATATCTTTTCATATCTTTTTTCTTGAAATATATTGCAGTTATGAGTATAATACAAATATTGTTAATTACGTACATTTGTTATATGCTATATTTGTGTAATGCACAATTAGAGATTATAATTATTTATATGGTAAAGGGACTATACAATCTTCGTGCACGGAAGGACACTTCTAGTAAAATGCTCACTGCAGTTAATTGTGAACTTAAGATACATAAGAAAAACGTTGTATAAACTTTTACAGATTTTATCAGAAATAACGTATAAAAAACGTAGGACAAAAGTAATTCAATCAAAAATTATGAATAATTTGAAAACCTATATGTTTGGTTTATGAAGTGTGTAAAAGTTCTAACCTCTTAAAATTTTATTACATTTCGAGCATTGACGACAAGTGTTTTATTGCACTGTTATTATCTCTTGCAAATTAACATACCAAGAATATTCACTGAATTCTCATTTAGAAGTTTTATCTTTTTTCATGGTTACTTTGTTATAGAATAGCAATTTATATTACAAAATATAATTAAATACTTTTTCAATATCTGAATAATTTATACAATTATGAGAAATATTTGTTTTTGTATCTATTTTTGGTATTTTTGATTAATAAAACGTAACTTATGATGCTAATATGTTAATCGTAAAACTATTCGCAAGTGCGAAAATAACATTTTATAATGCTCGGCATATATTAGGTCGAGAATATTCTTGCAGATTGCACCTGTTGTTGTTAAATCAGCGTGGAAAATGTTTCCGCGGTTATGCTAGACTGAGATTTACGTAACATGTTAACGAGGTATAGCCTTGCCGTAATTCACATAAATTCATACACTTTTAAAAATATCGATTTTCTCCCAATTGATTATCAGAATGGTACCAGATGTTCTGTGATCTTAAGATAGTTCAGTTTTAACATATCGGTAATTAAAAATTAATGGTTATGAAATACCAATGTGCACTGGCGTGCAGTGAATGCGTTATTTAATGAAGTTAATAATTTTACAATTGAAAGTAAATGACAAAGAATAAAATAATCCTAAAATAAATGATCTTTTTTGATAACAAATTTTTTAAAATACTTAAAAACAGTAATAATCTTATCGCGACGCAAACTGGTGGGGTTATCAGCGATCAATATGTAATATCTTAGAACATGTATTCTCCTCGCTTTTATTCCACAGAATATTCGTATTCGAATAACGTAGAATCGTTAAAAGAAAGAAGTAAACGAATGTCCAAAAAATCCTGAGGTTGATCTTTTAATAAATTTGAAAGTGCTTTATATGGAATGTTATTTAAGAAAGTGACATGTAATCTTGTCCATGTTTTAAATCTGAAGAAAACTGTTCTGCAGCACGAAACAATCTAAAATTTCGATTTGTCATGTTTAGGTTCGCATGTACCGTGTACAACAATATCACGATCAATAAATCGAATCAACGAGTACTGGTGAATCTCGCAAAAATTACTTGCAATGCAGAATAGCAACTGAATCGATTTATGAAAAATCAACGGTGATCCCTGGATGTTTCTAGACGATTGCAAGAGGCATTCAAACAGAATACGTCCTTGAGAATGTCGCCGTATGAAGAAAAGGTAACGGCGGCAATATGTCCTAAGGCAGAGACAGACTGTAACATAACGCTGAAGAGGAATCGGTTAGCAAACGTTGAGCCGGTGAAGAGGCATGCAGCAACGACTCAGAACGATGAGTCGACTGAGATTAAGTACGTACCGAGGATAAAGTGGCTGGATTTTAGCGCGCAACTCTTCATACACGGCGGATGTCTTTACGGGCTGTATTTGGTGCTCACACAGGCGAAATTGCTTACTTCGCTATGGGGTAAGGCAAATATTTTTTTAGTCCATATACATTTAATCTACCGTCAGTTGTATCAATTTTTTATTTTAACATTCTAATAGAAATTTTTATTTTAAAAAAAGTATTCTTTACATATGTCGCTGTGCAGTATTTTTTACTTTAATACAAATATCTTTTTACAAATCTTTTTTTAATACACTATATATTTAAATTAGTCATTTTCGTGCTTTGAGATACCGAATATAATCTCATTATCGCTTATCAGATAGATGGAAATAAACTTACATAATCTGAGTATACAGCGAATGCTTATTTGATTTTGTAATTTAATTAAAGCATTTTAATTTATACGTTAACTAATATTGTTTTTTGCCATAATACAAAATAAATAATAACTAATACTATATTATTTATTGCATTTCATCTTTAATTCTACAGTGTGATTAATCTTTATTTCACTTTGTAACAGAAGCATAATTTAAACTTAACACGCGCACGCCAAAATTAACTTTTACTTTTTGTAATTCTATTTTTAAAATTTAACTATATATTCTAGCGCATAATCGCATGGATCGATATACAATTGCCTTGTGTTCCTTATTATTGCAAAACAATCCTTGAAATATGAGCATGTTGGAAGTATTTAATTTACGATAGCGCAAGAATGTAGGTCGCACGGTAATTTCACGTCATTTGCGAGTTAATAACAATATCAGCATTGTAATTCTAATACTACAACGTGTTTGACTACCTACGGGATTGGTCATCAATTTATCTTCTATCTGCGAATCCGTCATTCTTTAAGAATATTTTACGACGCGTGCAATGTGGATAGATGAGAGCACTCAATCAATTCGAACGAAATTATGTCGCCACGGTAATTTGTAAATGTCTTAGGTGTTATCAAGTTTTTCTCACACTTTAAATTGTGAAATAGTGTGTCGATAGTTGAACAAGGAAATAATTATGACAATTGCCTTTTATGTTATAAATAATGCAAACGTTATAATGAAATTTTTTAGCCTTTAGTATATTTTCTCTGAATTCTTACTGAGTTATATAATTTCTTGCCACCGTGTTACTTTCTTATAAATTGAGATCGCTTATCGGTATAGCCGCAAAAGTTGATTTAACAGCAGCTTTCGCGGCTGTACAGGCAAGGTCTAATATCACCAGGTGATCATAGCATGCATATCATGCGAGTGTCGAAATGTTTACAATAAATTTGTGTCATACGTAACAGAGAATAATTTACTTATAGTAGGAGTTGAATCACACACACGACATTGGCCGTGGAAAATAAATGGCATAGAAACACGCACGGCTACGGCTATGAAAACACTTATAAGAAAAGCCTGATAATGAGACGGGTTACGCAAATGCACATGTTTGTATTCGATTGACGTTTAAAGCCAACACTTATATCGAATTTACTGGCATTGGATCTCATAAAACGGAAGAATATGCCGCGATAACGATACGTCTCGTATTTCTGCAATGTGTATTCGTGGTAAAATTACATTGCTCCGCGATATGGCGAATATAACATCTCCTTACATCTAAAGAACACGATAAAAGAAAAAGCAGCTGTCATGATGTAATCAATTTATTCATAAAAATTTATATAATTTATAATTTATTTTATTTTTCTTAAACTTTGAAAATTATTTATTTTTGTATGAGACCAAAAATTAAATTATTAAAAAACCAAGAAAATATAAATACACAAGGATTTGAAATAAAAATGGACTTATATATATAAATAAACAAAAAGATAGTAAATATAAAACTTAAAAATAGAAAAAACTAGAAACATAGAAAATAGAATTAATAATTATTTTACAAACTTATCACTTACAAAGAATGAGTGATATCGTAAAATCTAATGTAGCAAATACGTAATAAAATATTCTAATGTTGTTACTCCTCTTTAACTAAATATATATATTATTAATAGTTTTGAGAATGTTTTGGTGAATATATTTTGTATAATTATAGTGTTTGTGACGATTTATACATCTGGCTTTGGTATTACGGCTGGCGTTCACAGATTATGGTCGCACAAGGCATACAAAGCTAAATGGCCCTTGCGTCTATTTCTAGTCTTCCTCTTCACGATAACAGGACAGGTGTGTTAAATTTTCTCTCTCTCTCTCTCTCTCTCTCTCACGTAATAATAATAGATAATCTTTGTACAATAAACATAAGAATTCTCTTTTATTAATCAATAAGATTTTTTTATTCGGACCGACAAGAATTAAACACTAAGTATAAGCGTATTCAGGCCTATGACGGTCAAAGCTAGGTCTTTTTTGCCTAAAACACATTGTCAATTTAATTTAACTTGTGATATTATTGCAGTAGTTTAATTGCGTTAAATGAAGTCCGGAAAAATTTCGGCGCGCAGTTTGAATAACTACAAAAATATGATATGCATGTACATATATAGGATATAGATAATTCACTTATTTAGGCAAAAAAGATCTAGCTTTGACCTGATTAAATCATAGGCCTGAATACGCTTATACTTAGTGTCTCTTTTATTAATATTGTGATTGTGTCATTATTGCTGTCACACGAGACATATTTGTATTAAAGATTATATTTATATACACACAGAGTGGGCAATAACTATTACCTGTAAAATTTCTTTGAATCCAGAGGAAAATTTGTGTAATCAATATTGCACGATAATCGCGGTACGAAGGGAACACTATCATATGGCGATAATAAATTTTGTTCAAGTTAGTAAAGATGAGCGCTTTAGAGATATCAAGATTACCTTTATTTCTTAAAATGGATTTGTAATATGTTTCTTTATAGTATTGAGATAGAGAAGCTCAAAACAAATTTAGAACTCATGACACAAGATTATTAAGCAAAATTAAAAATAAGAAATATTAAAAAATATGTTTTTTATATTAAATAAAATAAAACTTACTTTTGTTTTATATATATATGTTTTATGTGACATTTTATTTTTTTATTTTAATCTTGTTCAGTAATTCTGAATCATAAGTTCTGAACTAGTTCTGATCTCCTTTATCATATTATAAATAAAACATACCGAACTTATTAAAAAAATAAAATTGACCTTCTCGTATCTTCAAAGCGTCTTTACCTTAACAAAAATTATTATCGTGATAGCCTCCTTCGTACCATGCAATTTTGATAACGAAATTTTTCTTTAGATTTCTTTCAGAACACTTCCTTCGGAAGTGATAACCTTATAGATTCACTAATATTCAAAGTGATAAAAAATTATTGCTACATTCTGTGTATGTATATAAAGGATGTTTCTAAATAATTACAAAATATACATTGGTTTGGAACAAAAGTTTATAGCGCTGCAAACTTTAAAATTCAAGCAGTTGTAACTTCATTAAAAATAAACAAAATTTAAATTAAAAAAATTTTTTTAAAGTTTAATATCTGTATTTTTGAAAGATTACTATGCATTTTCAGTTTCTGTGAGTTTGACAATTTTTTACATACAGAAAACTACAAACTGAACAAAATGGAAACTTTTCTTTTTATTTTGCGAACGTGCCTAAAAAAAAGCTTGTGACAACTTTCGACTTTCTAACGTAAAAGTTTAAAGTTTTTTCTACAAAATTTTGAAAATATTCCTAAAATTTTTTATTACTGCGGATTAATAAAAGAAGCATTTCGATTTTGATTGCTCATGACACTCCGTTAAAAATCATCATTTATAATTTAAAAAAACAGATTCTTAAAGTTGAAGTCTTGCTCTATCGAATGATATAATTGTTAATTTTTTTTTTTAAACATATGTAGACACATGATACAAATGAGTACACTGAAAAAAAGGATTGGCTGTTGCAGCAAATTAGATGGTAAAATATGGCATAGCATTTTTAATTGATTTACAGCAGCCAATTTTTGGCTGCGTTAACCTATCGAAATCTTATACTGACATTGCGGATAGGCTAACGCAACCAAAAATAGGCTGCTAAAGCCAATTAAAAATGCTATGCCATTATTTTACCATCTAATTTGCTGCAGCAACCAATCCTTTTTTTCAGTGTAGCGCTACGAAGTTTTATTCAAATAAAAAAAATGTGTATGTATAATATATATATAAAACACTCATACACATACAGAGTATTTTGAAATTCGCGAATTAAAATACTACAATAAGAAAGTTCTAAAAAAATAAGTTATAAAAACAGTTGCTATTTGTCATTCCGAGCAGTATAGTTTTTGAGACATAAAAGTTAAAAGCTGACCAATTATAGATTACGGTTGAACTACCATCTATTTGTGAGTTACTATAAATATAATTAAAATTTTAAATTTTATCTTAGGTTTATCCTATTTTTTCAGTAATTTCTGGAAAACCTCCCGAAATGTTATCATTAAATAATTCAGATATGCTTTAATAACGAATTTTAATTGCAACAAAGTTTCTGCAGTACATATTGTATAATATAACAAATTGCATGAAAAATAGCCCTTTTTGTAATTTTAATTGCAAATTCCTGAAAATTGTAACGTGATAGAGTAATTTGGAAAACGGATTCGTATTTAGTATCCAAAAAACTATAAAACATATGATTAGTCTTGTTTTAGTGTTAAAAAAAGTCATTTTTTGTTGAATAGTGTAATCTATAATTGGCCTGTTTTTAACATTTATCTCAAAAACTACTACTTAGAATGACAAGTGGCAAATACTTCTATAACTTATTTTTTCGAAAACTTTGTTGTAGAGGAGACAAAAATTTTTTAAGATATTTTCTATGAATACAGGGATATCGAGATTAATAATGCCAAAGTCTTGTCAGACGACAAAATAGGTGGTAAAAAAATTTACTCATCAACTTCATTTTCTTAAAAGTCGTTTGTGACTCATATTAAGTTAAATTTGACATTATAGATTTAACAGTATACATTTAAAATGCTTTTGGTGTAAATCATTTTAAACAACAAATTAATATTATATTACCAATTTATAATAAAAAAAAGAGATTTTTCTGTAATATTTGAGTTATAAGCTTTTTGACAATCAACCCTGTATGACGACCGGTCCCGGTTTTCTTAATAGTATTTTAATTCGCGAATTTCAAAGACATCCCTCTCTCTCTCTCTCTATATATATATATATATGTACTTAAAAATAAATTAATGAATTTTATCAAGGTTTTAACAATATTCTTTTTGTGCAGAAAGATGTGTACACATGGGCGTTGGACCATAGGGTACATCATAAATATAGTGAAACCGATGCAGATCCGCATGATGCGAGAAGAGGTTTCTTTTTCGCTCATGTAGGGTGGCTTTTTACGACACCCCATCCAGACGTCGTCGCCAAACGCATCGCGGTCGATGTGAGCGATCTAGAAGCGGATCCCATAGTTATGTGGCAAAAAAGGCAAAAGATTTATAGCATTCGTTACGTCATTCGTTTTGTTTTACAAGGAATATTACCCAATATGTATACGTCGATTTTAGTGAAACTTTTATTACTGAAAGTACTTGCGAAATGATGAGCCACGATTCCATTTTATCGGCAATTATCAATATTTAGGAAAAATTGAAATGTTTAGAGAAAACTGAAAATTATAAAAAAAAAACATAAGAAAAGTACACTATCAAATACCACTTTACACATGTGAATAGTTTCTGATATATTTTTGCCTACTGAATCTGTTATCCAAATTTAGTTATCATGTTACGACTTTGAAAAAGAAATGATATTGAAAAGGACAAAAACTCAAAGATTTTGAAGATTTTTTTAGACATTGTAACATCAGCAATATAGATTTGCTTAATTAAAGTATTAATTTTTAGCTTTAAAATGCGTCTTATTTTATGTCGATATGACTCTTCGTTTTCGAGATATTTTAATCGAATTATATTAAATAAAGAAGCAATAAGAAATTAGCAAGGTACAATATGGCAGGAAGATTATAATCTTAAAATAAAAAAGATTATTATCTTCCTGCCATATATATTATATTTTAAAATGCATTTTAAAGCTAAAACTGATACTTCGACAAGGCATTAATAAAATTTAGAAAAAAATTTGCTGCTAATGCTACAACATAAAACCCTTAAAATTGTTTTTTTTCTATTTTGTCACCATTTTTTCAGAATTGTGATATGATAGCAAAATTTGAACAATAAATTCATATTTAGCAGGCAAAAATAAATTAAAAATGATTATTCACAAAAAGTTCCAAAATAATGTCGAACAGTGTAATTTTTTCATATTTTTTCAATTTTTAGTTCTCCATGAAAATTTTAATTTTTTATATTAAATATTAACGATTAAAATGGATATATTTATTTATCATTTTCCAAGTATTTTTAGTAATGAAAATTTTATCAAAATTGGCATGTACATACTGAGAGTGTTTCCTGTTAGCATTACAAAAAGAAGTATACTGATATACATATAAGTAAAATAGAATATATATTAAAGACATCCTTATTGTTATTTTATACATGTTCAAAAATTTATGTGTCATTTTTTATGACATAATTAATTTTATATCGATTTATCCATATAGATTATATATACCTCTATTTGCACTTCTAACCATCGCACTGCCAGTGGGAATTCCTTGCTACTTCTGGTCGGAATCACTATGGATATCGTTTTGGGTGAACTTCAATTTCCGCTTCTGCATTAATTTAAACATAGCCTTCTCCGTCAATAGCGTGGCACACATGTGGGGTCAGAAACCTTACGATAAGTACGTATTAAATCACGAATGCATCGAAGATTCGCTGATGGGATAATCGAAAATAAGCAACAATTTAATTCGATGAATTTTTTACATGACATTCTATCTAGTCTAAATATCAGTCTTTGAAACAGAATGTGATTATTTGCTTATAGAAACATTTCGCCAGTGGAGAACATTGCGGTATCAATCGCGGCGCTTGGTGAGGGATATCACAATTATCATCATGTGTTCCCATGGGATTATAAGACCGGTGAGCTAGGCGAGTACCCGTTCAATCTTACTACCGCCTTCATTGATGCATTTGCACGGATCGGGTGGGCCTACGATCGGAAGTATGTCTCACCAAATATGATCCGTCGTAGAGCACACCGATCTGGCGATGGAAGTCACGTCTGGGGTTACGGTGATGTCGATATCTTGAAAGAAGATCTAGAGGAATTAGATGTCATGGACAATCATGAGCTGTGAGACTGAAAAACTTGAAAAAATATTTTGAGGAGAAACATTTCCTAATGTCATACGTGGACCACATGTAAAGTCTTTCGCAAAGATTTGAGCTAAAATAATATAGGGATTTGAGATTCTGTATAATTTCAGATTGCCATATACAGTATATACCATTGGGAGACATTTAATGTAATAATTATTGAATTAAAAAGATATATATTTTAATTGCAAGATAGTCGGTAAAGCACAGTTGGCGATTATAGTCAACAATTAATAAATAAACTATTTTATTTATGATATGAATTCGTCATAAAATTTATTCTAGAATTAATATACATATATACATTGGTCGTTTATTTATTTTTATATTTATAGGCTTTGTCAGCATCTCAGATAGCATATGACATTAATAGAACAACACTATATGAACATTTTAAGAATGTATTGTAATAATCTTAAAATGTTCTATGAACGTTTTTAGAAATTTGGTGTTGTATGGGATTGTTTGTTGCAGTAAGATAATAGCAAATATTTACCGTGACAGTGTAAAATGGCAAAGAAACAATCGATAATATACAACTTCGCATAATCGAGGATCCATTGTTTGGTAACTAAGGGAAGTCACTGTTTAATATAATACGTACTATTATTTTTCGTATAATTTGTATGTAATTATTTATAGGTATTATAATATATAGTCGTACAACTGCATTATAAAAATTTCTATTTTATTTAACGTGAATGACGTAAAGTACAAAAATCTAAATGAGAAGTTTATTAAATTAATACGTTCTATGATAAAATTGTGTATATTCTACAAATATATTTCTTTAAACTTTTTACTAGGAAACTGTATTAAAAATTTGTTGTTTTGATAATTTATGCGATTAAAGGAATTAAAGATGAAAATAAAATAATCACATATGTTATTAAGATAATTTTATTAATAAATCTTTTTTGTATTTTGTGAGTTTCGTGCAGAAACAAAATTTCAGTTAATATTTCGTGAAACACATAGGGGGAAGTCGCCTATATCGTACCCCCTAACATTTAAACAAAATTGTAAACAAAAGTACTGAAGATATCAAAATATTTCTGTACTTATATTAAACTTTGGTTCATTGGCAATAAAACAAAACGATACTTTTGCGAAAATAAACATTACATTATTGGTTAAATTAGATTTAAAAAAAAAGTAGCTTTCGGTACGATTTGGAGACCGAGTCGTTCAATTGTACCACCTGGTTCTTAAATCGTACTTCTAATATAGCAAACAAGCTGACATTGCTTATTGTCATTTTGACATTAAAATAACATCTTTAACGTCAAAATGACGGTAAATAACGTCAGTTTGTTTACTAGGAAAATAAAATTAATTTTAAAACTCATTTATTAATAAATTTATTTTTAATTTTAAACTGAGTGTACATATTTAAGTAGGTATAATAAAAACTTTTCTATTATAAAAACAGAAATTAGATTCTGTGTTTTTTAAACTTATTTAAGAAAATTAAGTAAAAAGCAATACCTAAATTGATTTAAGTACTACATTTCAGAATATTAAAATCTCAGATATTTTGAAAAAATAAATTTTGGAAATAAAATCAATTACAGATTTTTCCGTCACAATAGAAAAGATTCAATAGAAAGACTCAATAGAAAAATTTAATAGAAAGACTCATTAGTTGATAAGTAATCACTTTTTTAAGCGTTTATTTAAACAGTTTTGGCAAATGTCAGGATTATCACTACAGGTTTCGTGCAACCACTTAGAGCACCTGACACACTGAATCTAGTCCACTGTAGGTCCTTTTTTATCATAATAGCATAATAGTATAAACCTCCACATATTGCTCACGTCACTTGCGAAAATCGGTACAATATAAAGACCAGTGACAAGTTCGATTTACCCAACTCCCTCTATTTTTACAAATTTGCCAATAGCAACATAACTTACAAATATTTTGCTAATTTAATGCTATACTCGAAAAGAGTTTAAATATCAATTATAACCCTGAAAGACACTATAATTCAATTACCCACCTTGTACTGATAACACCTTAGGTAAATTGTATCAAAACTTAGATCAGAAGAACACCGAACAAAATCAATTTTGAATGTCACTCGTAAACAGACGACTCGAAGACAAAATAAAAATGATAATTCTTAACCCATATTACCAGCGTCACATCAGTGTCATTACCTTTAAAAAAAAATGTTTTGTTTAGAAAATACAATGGAGGTACGATTTAACCGTCGGTACGACTCTCCTCTATTAGGACACAGTAATGTTGATATTCATTTATATAATTTTAATATAATATATATTTTTTTTAATAAAATTATTTTATGTTTTAATAATATATATCTTTTCTTATACCTTTTCATATACTATTAATTATAGTTACGTTTAGTTTCAAGCTTTATATATATACCATATTCTTCGGTATCTCGAAATGTTATTTAGACCAATTAACTTAAATAAATTGTAAATGGTAACATTTATGATACCTTTTATGAATGTATATATTTTTTCTAATAGTTCCTATATTATTCACATGTAAATCCCTATATGTATATGTTAAATAATGTGTTAAATGTGTTTCATATTTAATCTAAAATATTAGCAAAAAATTTACGGAAATTTTCTGTGCAACTTGTAGATCAAAAATAATCGAATAAAACCTTTTGAAATATGTACAAGATTAAAATATATAAAAAATTTTAATATATGTTATATAAATAATTATTAAAAGATAATAAGAATATCTTATTAAGTACGTATGTATAATAAGTAAGTATATAAATTGTGTTCATATAGATACATATATTACAATAATCATTCATGTATTATGTGTACAGCAATTAAACTTATTATAAATTTCAATACATTTAATTAAATATTAAAGGATTTATTTAAATGTGTAACCAATCAAATATAATATATAATTAAAATTATTATATTCGCAAATAATTGCCTCAATATATTTTCGAACCGTATAACTTTTTCTAAAAAGTAATATTTAAAATATACAACTTTAATAAAAAAAAAAATTTTAATCACAATTTAATTGGAAGCGTTAACACAGTTACAATAATTTATATAATTATATTTATACCTCTGTACACATATATACATGCATGGCTAATCTCAAAGAAAATGCAAATAAAGAAAGCATTGTAATTTGATTGACAATAGAAACTTATTTTAATTGCAAGCAAAGTGTAAAGTACATTCGCAGCATAATAGTATTCTGTGTGTAGATTTTTGATTGCTTAATGTTAAAATGAATATTCGTAAAAATGGTCTAACGCAGTGATGCGCAACTTTTCTTAAACTAAGAGCCATTTTTTCAAATGTAGACAAAATCTGTACATGTTATTATAATATGTATATAAAATAAACAAATACAAAATTTTGTATTGAAATATAAAAAAAAAATTATTTATAATTGAAAATATATATAATTTCTTATAATAATTTATAATTAAATAACAATAAACAAAGGGCAAAGTAAGAGTCAACAAATAAATTAAAATAAAACGTCTAGTTTCAAAAATATAAAACATGTAATTGTGATAAAAACGTCAGGTATCATAGATATAAATGTATATAAATTCTAAAAAATTATAATAATATCACAAGTTGCGGCTACCGGATTGACCCTCTTCAGATATTAACTTTTCGCAAAGGTCGATGTCAAATGAGTTATCGCAAATACACGCATATTCCTTATAATACAAACGAGTGAGTTTTCATGTAGAAATCGACATTATTCGCACATGATTGGACAGATCGAATGTGTTCAATGTCTCTCGGAGAAAGATCTAACCAATAAATAAAATAAAAATGTTTTCTTATGAAATACTAAAAACACATTAAATAATTTATAATCTTAATTTTAATTAATAATTTCTTTATTAATATTAAATGAATTTTTTTTATTTGTCTATATTTATTCCAGTGCTTTATTTCAATGACTGTTTTTTCACTTTGATTGTACATTTTATGTAGAAATAACTAACAGAATGATTAATTTGAAATTTTATCTCATCAATGAGGAAATGAAAAACTTAAGATAATTTATAAAAATCAAATATTTAACAAACATTTTCAAATATGAATTTTTGAAGAATTTTTTAATCTTTATCTTAATGAAACTGTAAACTGTACGTATAATCTTATTATTTTAATAATTTACATAAAACAGAAAATACAATTTTATATTTTCGACTGTATTTGAGACTACCAGTCGCAGACAATTAATTAGCAGACAGCAGGTTGCGCATCACTGGCCCAAACGAATAATTTATAAAGAAAGATCTCAATGGTAGATGTAGATTTATCGTAGCCTTAAATGATAACAATAACAAATGAAGCACTAAAATAAAAAAAGTTTTCCTTGTAAAATAGCAAGAGTATTGGACTGTATTATACGAACAGCTACTAGTTATAATTTTAAAAATTAGTAATAATTTAACAATTTTTAATTTAATAATTTTTTTAATTGTTAAATTGTCAATTAACAGTGTCAATTAATCATAATAACCAGTAATAATTGTCATTTTTTAAGATGTTAATTTAACCATTTTTTTAAAATTATAAACCTCTCAAAAAATAAGTTGCTTTCAATTAACTTATAATGTGTCTTTTATTAATTGAGTGGTCATATTTTTTAGAAGACATGTAAATCCTCTAGACATGTAATGATTATATCGTACGAATACATAATCTATATTTTAGATATGTTCGTCGAGCGTAATACGAAATATTTGGTACAATATTTCACGATGCATAAAAAGTGAAAACCAAAAAATGTTTGTAATGCTAAATTTAAGAAATTCGTCATTCACGTGCTATGAATTGCGCAACTGATAGATTCATCGAAGTTCAATATACAGGAAATGACGAGGAAAAAGCAACTTATTTGTGTTGATAATGAAATTCTGAACGGGTCGAAAGGCTAGTCAGAATATCCTCGACATAATTTTCGTCATGTAGTTCTTTTCTGATCTTTCAGAAGTGCGTTTCAGTACAACATTGTTGAGAAGTAAGTAATACAAATACATTTATCTTTCAGATAAAGTAATGTGTGTCGATGCTTCTTGTATATTTCTTTTCATTTATAATTGTCTTTTAACTTTTCTCTCTTTTTTCTCGTTCTTTAATCCAAAAAAAACGGTTAATAATATTTTATCGTTTATTCAGATAGTTTCTAAATCGCTTCATTAATTTCTAAATATATTATATAATTAAATTATATAAATTAACTATAAATAATTAACTATTATATAACTATTTAAATTAATTTATAACTTGCCATTATATTGGGAATAAAATTATTTAAGACGTTTCGTATTTTTATAAAGTCCTAATTCTCTGATTATTGTTCGTAATTAATCAATCTTATTCTATTTTGTGCTATTGTAATATTTTTTAACAAAATATTATAATTATCAATTATATTTTCGGTGCTATCCAACAATAACTGAATCTTTGTAAAAGTGTCGATATTAATTTTAGATTTTTTATATCAATAGTCATAATATCGACATGAAGGAATCCACGGAACAGAATAATAGCAATAGCATCAGCGGAAGCAATAATGAAATAAAGAAACGTTCCATGAAATGGACTGCCGTTCTATTTTATATCTATCTCCACGTTTTTGGGTTTGTTGGGTTATATATTTTATTTACCAAGGCGAAATGGACGACAGTATTCTACTGTAAGTATCATAAATTATTACGTAGAGCTACAAATAATAGACATAGAATTAATAAATTCTTTATGTAATTAGCTTATTTTGTAATAAAGGCAAAAATAAGAATTTTATTTTGCAGAAGAATGTTTACATTAAATTACAATTGTCACAAAGTATCCTGTAAAATATAAATTTTAAATATGCATTTTTTATGAATAAAAGTCATCTGCTAATGCATTTTTAGCTGGTATTCATAATCTCTCTTAAGATGTTATAAACTAAAGCTGTATAGCATTTTAAGACATTACTTAAGACGATCTAGAAATAAGGACTGACTGCGAATATCGGTCTTTGTAATAATATGTTTACCATTTTCTTTTCGATAGTCATTTAACTAATGGCCTCCTGCTTTGCTGATTTTAGTTTTATTTCTCGTCACAACTAGTTCCATAGGACTGACAGCGGGAGCTCACAGACTATATGCACATCAAACATATTTTGCCACATCACGAATCAGATTTTTTATAATGCTTGCACACACTATCGCAGGCGTAGTAAGTAAAATATTTATACAATATTGAGAATATTTAATATTATTCAAGTATTTAAATAGTTCAATAAATGTCAATAAGTGTTGATTAATCAAAATACAATTATATCTGTAATAATATAAGATAAAATTTAAAATAAAATGAATCCTTCTTTCATAATAGTAGTATATTGCTTTTAATATTTTCTTTTACACTTTCATGGCTATTAAGTCCGTCTATATATTATCTATATCCTTAGCACATTGAACATTTTTACTGTGTGGCTATATCATTCTTTTGAAAAATGTAATTTTGAAAAATTTTGCAAAATTTTTAGTAGTTTTAATTAATATAATATGGTATAAATATATTTTTAATGAAGCTAAATCGCGGGCAGCTATTATTATCACTTGTACATTGCATGACGTTGCTTTATTGTAAAGATCCAAGTCATGTTTGTCATCATATTCGGGATATTATGTAATACGTAGCGGACATATTAATTAACTATTATAATCGTAAAGTCAATGCCAATCTGAAAATATGCAGTCATAAAAAATAAAAATGTACATTATAAAAATAATCATGTTTAACTTTGTCTGTATTTAGGGTTCGATATACGACTGGGTATTTTGGCATAGGATGCATCATAAATATTACGGTACCGAAAGAGATCCGTACAATCATAAAAGAGGCTTCTTTTACTCTCACGTGGTCAGTAATCTCTTGTCAGCACCTTCTGATATAAAAACATATGCGAGAGACATTGATATGCGCGATGTAGACATGGATGGATATATTTGGACACAACGAAAGTATGTCTCTTTAATTATTATAGTTTATGCATAAAAAATATCTTATTTTTTTCTTGTGCATTCAACTCTTTCTATACATGAAAAATTATAAAAGAACGGATTTTTTTTCTAATTTTCTATTATTACTTTATCAATATATTTTTAAATTTTTTTTTTCGATTATACTTTTTTACCTTTTTACTTATCCGACTCTCTATAATTATATAAATTTTTTTATTAACTTTATTAATTGCATTTCCTATTTTTTATTTTATACTTGAAGAGATTCTATTCCAGAATGTGAAATAAATTACTCTAACTTTGTCTAATTCTAATATACACACACACACAAATAATTATAACAACGATAACAATATAAAACAATATATACAATAATCAAAATAATATATATTACGTAGGTTTTACTGGATACTCTTCATCGTGCTCGGATTTCTGTTGCCTATCCACGCAGCTGTAGTATATTGGGATGAATCATATACAAATTCGTTTTTAATTATTGGTGCAGCGCGATTATTAATAACAACAAATATTTCTTGGCTAGTAAACAGCGCCTTGCTGGTTTGGGGCATGAAGAAAGGGGATAAGTTAATATCTGTTTTTGATACTCTCTCGCTTTTCTGCAAATTATTCTTCGACCTGGCAAAGAATCATGGTACCGTTCTTATAGATAAGAATGGTATACGTTATAAATAGCACTTAACAGAATTTGAAGATTTGAGAATATTTTGTCATAAACTCTACAAAATTACACAAATAAAAAAATATGTTTCATCTCTCTCTCTCTCTCTCTCTCTCTCTCTCTCTCTCTCTCTCTTTCTCTCTCTCAGCTTAAATCATTTTTTATTCTCTGGATGACATAAAAATGTTACATAATAAAAGTTTGAAAAATATATAATAATATCTTCATAAAACTTTTAATTTTTCTTATATATATATATTTTTAATCATATACTCTTTAATTTAAAGTATTAATAAAATTCTATTTTTAAAATTCTATTATTAAGTTTAGAATCCTATCTCGGTAAAAAATTTGTTATGCATGAATATATATAAATATGTATAAACATACATAAATACGCATAAATATTCATATACATGTATAATTATATATGAAATATGTCCATACATGTTTATACATCCTTTTTTCTTTTGTAAAATCACTTTTTAGTGTAATAGAAGTAATAATAATAATAATGTAAAAACATAAAAAATAATTAAAGGGATAATTTTTGCATTGTTTGTTTTAGAAAAAAACAAATTTGGAAAAATGTAAAAGAATTGCTCATACATAATTATACATAATTTTATATATAATTATATATAAATAATTTTTTTACATTTCTTCAAACTTGATTTTTTTTTAAACAAATAGTGTATAAATTAACTTTTTAATTATTTTTAATGTTCTCACGATACTATTATTATTTCTATTATATTAAAAAGTAATTTTACAAAAGAAAAAAGGATATATGAACATATATAGATATATTTCGTATATAACTATACATGTTTATGAATATTTATGCGTGTTTATGTATGTTTATACATATTTATACATATTCATGCAAAATTTTTTACCGGGATATATTAAGTATTAAAAAATTATCGTATTAGTTAGACTTCGATATATTTTTCTTTCTTTTTTTAACGGTGTATTGTATCTTCTTCATACGTATAATAACGTAATCTTTGCATTATGTCTATTGAGTTTATTTTCAATAAACTAACTTGTGGCATTAATGTTTTAGATTTCCGGTTGACGACAATTCTGTCTTTTTCCTGTCAAAGTCTTACTGGATGAATTACCACTATATGGTACCATGGGACTGGAAAAATGATGAATTCGGTTCTTATGAAAGAGGATTCATCACGTTCACCATCAAAATGTGGCGCGAACTCGGTCTTATCAATCAGCTGAAGACTGCTACCTGCGATGATGTGCGAGAAGCTCTTTACAAAGTGGCCTCATCGAAGATGACAATGGATGAAGCTTTGGCGGAAGTAAAACAGAAAGCAGAAGAAGCCGCTTATAGGGAGAAGCTGATATATCGTCATTAAAAAAATTAATTTATAAAAAATAAATTAATGTATGTAATTTAATATATTATATATACAGCGTGTCCCGAAATTCGCGAATTGGAATATCATAGTAAGAAGTTTTCAAAAAATTCAGTAAAAAAGTTATTTGTGAAGTTTATTTTAAGCAATAGTTTGTGAAATAATGAAAGTTTTTGAATATGGCCAATTATGGACTAAGTAATCTAAACGTAGTCCATAATTGTAATCCATTTTTAAACTCTTATATACAAATTACTGTTTAAAATAAAAATTCACAAATAACTTTTTTACTTAATTTTTTGAAAACTTCTTTGTTATGTTATTCTGATTCGCGAATTTTGGAACATCCTCTATTATAATATACAATTTAGATTGATATGTAATTAAACTTTGATATATGATTGGTTTCTTGTATATGTCTGTTATAAATTAAACATCTGGTGCTCGATAAATTTATTGTCTAAAGAAAGATATAATCGCTAAGAAGTGGAACAATAAACAAATATTAAGTTTGTTTTTTTTTATTTCTGCACTAAACTGTACTGGAATTCTCTTCCTCACTTTCGCCACACAAAAATATTAAATATATTATATCTATCTCTTATATAAGAAGTGTACACTAGTTCAGCCACAAAAAACAGACACTATATCTCTATTGTAATTGTATCTACATTGCGTAATCAACAATTGAACTGATATTTGATAATTTGATGGTTTAAATAACAACAAGGTGCAATAGCAGCGTGTAGCACGCTGAATAAAGAGACGCAAAGTATGTAATGTCTTTACATAAAAATATATTTTTTATTAAACATTTTATTTTAATTATTAATATGACAGCTCATTGTATAATACAATACAATATAGACAAGTGATTTCTTATATTTAATAGTAAAAAATAATTTTAATAATTTTATGTTCTCGGCGAATTGTGACATTCATTTTACATGCTTGTCATACTGGATGAACAAGCGATTATAATTTTATTTAAGTTATCAAGATTTTGATATAAAATAAAAGTCGTAACCGAAAGGTAGATAGAAATTTGTAATTAAATAAATGCGCTAACAAGTAGCAGAATGGTTTGTTACATGTCAAGAGTATTAATTTAAATTCTATAAAAACATAAATTATAATTAAATGTTAATTCAATTAACTTGACGCACTCACAAAGTCGCGAAACGCGCTGCGTTTCCGTGAAAAAAGCGATCTCGTGAAAAAAGAAAAATAAATAAAGTTTTTATTTTACACGAAAAGATATTTTCGATGTCTTTGAAAGAAGATATATAACAAAACAAATAAGTATGAAAAGTGCTTACACGTGTTTATATCGTGAAAAGGATAATCGCTTACTTAACTAGAACGAGGAGCAACGAGTTCCGTCAAAAATCATGACTTCTCTCATCGCTATAATTTTTACCTCACAAACTGTTACACACATAACAGTTCTTGAATCTTACATATTAACCGATACCAGAGAATGATAAATTAATATAAACATACATCGTACGTCCATCACGTCGTAGCTACATCACATTGGATACTTACGTTCGCTTTGGTTTATAAATCTTCAGTACTATACTATTAGAACAAAAGTTTTTATTTACATACTTATTTCTTTCCATTTGAAACATAAATGATTATTATATAAATAAATTATACCAAATCCAGTGTTACCTATACTAATTCATATAATACAATAAGCACAAAATATACTAATAGGAACTAACTAAAATAAGAATTACACGAAAACGTACTTAATTATAAAAATAACAAATAATTTCTCTTATGTCGCAACTAAAAACTTAAATGAATTTTTGTGTGCTTATAATATTGTCATAAGAAAAACGAAAAATAAAGAAATTTTAACTGTTACGCTTGTTAAAGAATAATGTCTCGCTGATGTTCTGGACGATTTTTTAAAGTATTTTTTAAAGTTAATTTTGATTTAGCGACAAGACGGTATTGTTTCAAGATTAATATCAAGTTTAATAACCAAATTATTTATTTTAATCGAAAAGGTGTAACGTACAAAATGTGATCATGTAATAAATACATATATATTAAAATTGAGCAACGTTGTAACCTTTATACATTCTTAAAAACGATTTGTATTTATGTCAAGTTAGATTTATAATTTCTGTATCATATTTAAAATTCTACATTTCTTTTTTTTTTCTTTACCACAATATTGTACATTTATGCGTTACTTTAAAAGCCAAAAGTACAAAATTATTACATTAGATCAATGCTCCAATTATACAAATATGTATATATCTATCGTTACGATTATATGCGTTAAAAATTGTATGAATAATACAAACTGTTCAATAATTACATAGTATAATTCGGAAGCTAATTATATATATCAATTTCTATATCTGAAAAAGAGATAGAAAAGTTTATCGAGCGAGTACATCTTGTTCGGAATCCAGAACACCATCGACATTACGAAAATCCTGTTCGGTGTCGAGCCTTCCGAGGCTGTATTATATGGAACCCGCCAAATAATCGTACAACGACATGCCGAAACCGAGATGCGTGACGGTCGAGACGTAAGTCCTGGGGAAGGCCGACTCAAATATATATCTTTTATGAAATTTGTCCAAACGAATCAATTCGTGATCGTTGTGAACGAGTGCGAAGAAAGCCTTATTTAATCGACAGTCTTGCACGCACACTCGTAGGATCCTACTGATCCTTCGTGTAATGGTGCATCACTATCGCTTCGTCTCTTTCTTCCTGCGTTTGATCTGTATCGCCCCAACCCCATAACTCGTGGCTGCCATCACCCGTCTTCTCTACTCGTTTTCTCACCATATTCTCAGATACGCTCTTTAAATCGTATGCCCAACCGATCTTCGCGAAGAAGTCGATGAAGGCCGTCGTAAAGTTGAACCTGTAATTGCCAAGCTCGGCCGTCTTGTAATCCCAGGGAAAGACGTGATGGTAATTGTGCCAACCTTCACCGAGGGCGAATACGGCAACACTTTTGTTCTCTGATGGATTGATATACCTATGATAAATAAGAAAACAATTAAATGTTGATCACATCGCCCAAAAATCAACCTTTCGAAACATAAAAATCTGATAAAGATTTGAGAAAAGTAAAGAGTAAACAATTAGATAATTTTTTCCTTCAAAAAAAAAAAAAAATTAAGGGAGTACAAAATTTGATTTAAAAGGTACACTTGCGTTTTTTTAATTATACTTACTTGTCGTAGGGTTTGTTGCCGAAGAGATGAGCCGCAGAGTTCACTAACCATGTCATGTTCAATGTGAAGATATAACGGAGGATAGTAGGAATAAAGTAAGCGTTCGTCCAGGTCTCGTTCCAACATACGACCGGAATAATAGTTGGTAAAATGAAGCACAGTAATGGCATCAGTATGGTATAATATCTGAAATGAACAATAAATCATTGCAGATACCTCGTCAATAACATTATTTCGATTAATATCAACATACGTACTTCTGAATTGCTTAAAAGGCATACACCACGACGCAAGATGTTAGTAGCAATTATTTTATTTCCATCCAATTTACACATTAATAAATTTACGTTATAAAATAATCGCTACTAACATCTTGCGTCGTGGTGTATGCCTTTTAAGCAATTTACTGTTTTTAATTTAATCACGTTTTGACTCTCAGTTGTGTGTACGTACTTCTTTTGGAATGCCAATATGGGATCGCTCTCGAGATCACTTAAATCGATACGCTTGCCCTTTTCCCTAACTTCCGGATGTTTCCTACAGAGCAGCCAACCCACGTGCGAAAAGAAGAAACCTCTCGTAGCGTTATGCGGATCAGCATCGGTCTCGGTGTATTTGTGATGAACCCTGTGGTCTCTGGCCCAGTCGATCGCTGCATCCTAGATACGACAAAATTACTTGAATGATGTTGATAAATGTAGAATGCCTTATACCTTTAAGGACCAAAACTAACAAAATAATTTATAGATCATATTTTCTAAAGATTTTCGAGAAAATAAATTCGATCCTGGCTTCAGATTTTCGAATTCTAAAATTCAAATTTCAAAGAAATAATCTGATTATCGTGAAACTCGGTTTTAGAAGATTCTTGATATTGCTGAGTTTGAATGTAGACCGAAAACATTGAAATTCTAAAGAGTAGCCTCTATGAAGGAAGATTTAGCGTCAAAATACTTATAATTAGAGTTATTTGAAAATCAGTTTGGAAATCGATACTAACTGCACAGCATTGATGAACATCAAATAAAGCGAAACTAGAAACTTGATGTTACTTCGCAATTAAAAATTCCTTAAAATTATCATAAATATAATAAAATTATTTTCATATATAATAAAATTATTTTTTAAAATTCTGTCTGCCATATTAAATCCATCATATAAAGTTTTTATTTTTAATATCAGAAAATAAAACATTATCAAATTATCCTGTAAACTAAGTTTAAATGGAGCAAACAATTTACAAACTAAAAGATAAAAGTGAATCCCTGCAAATAGGATCACCTGTCTACAAAGAGTTAATTCGTTTCGTTCGCATAAAACAATTTTAATACATTTCCGGCACACTTTATATTGTTCCCTCTTATTTGCATATTTCTCTGAATATTTATATTGCAATAAATAAAAATGCCGAGGATGTGCATGTCAGTACTTCCGTCATAACTATATACTACGTATTAACGTATTATATTCTTGAGCTCATGGAACGTTTTTTTTTCTTAACAATACATAGTTTGTTTAATCAACATCTAATGACGTATTGGATTATATTATTTTACCATTTCTTACACGCGACGCGTGTTTCTACTTGACATCATTGCATCAACATGAATTCCTTATATCTCAGTAGCTAGAAGAAAGAATCGATTCTATCGTATTTTCGTTCGATTGTTATGTTGTTCATATATACATTTAATTTAATATTTGCCAAAATCCTAGGATTGGAATCTGTCACGAAAAAAGCTAATTATAAATTATCGAATTTATTTCTCTTAAATCCGAATATTTTTATTTGTTATTTTGTGAACAATTTCTGAGAAATTCACTTACCTGGAATGCTATAGTATTCATAATCACGAGTATCAGCTGGAGAGGCCACTTGGCTTTGTAAGATCGGTGTGCCCAGAGTCGGTGAGCTCCGGCTGTGATTCCCAAGCCACTGACTTGATACAGTAAAATTGCTGCAATCGAGAAAATTATTAAGTTACATGCAAAGGTCGCCGTTTGCTCCAGATCATCAATCTTTATTGGATAACCATCTTGTGACAAATTACATTACGAGAAATATGATTGACAACACGGAACTGCAGAAAATTTATTCGTAACATGAATGTCGTAACGACGTAACATGTTTATATAATTACAACCATCTTGAAAAATCTATTGTAGTAACAAGCGCAACGAGAGAGAGAGAGAGAGAGAGAGAGAGAGAGAGAGAGAGAGAGTATAGTAATAATTCCAATAATAAACCATTTAGCTTAAACCAGTGATGCGCAATCTTTTTTAAATTAAAGCCATTTTCAGACAAAATCTTGCGAGATTTTATTTAATTTATGTAACTTACTATATTACTTATATAATTGATCGATATATTATTATAATATGTACATAAATTAAACAAATAAAAAAATTGTATTATAATATCAATAAGGAATTAAATAGATAAATAATAAAAGGACTACGAGCTACGAGCCAACCTTGATGTTCGTTGCTAACTAATTAAATTTAATCTTTACACAATAAAAACACAAACAGTTTCGACCCGTCATTGGATCATTCTCAATGTGACAGATAATTACAATATAATTCGTTAATAAAAATTGTTTCCATCCACTTTATACAATTATTTTTTACGTATAGTGATGGTCACAGTAGGTGTTGCGATGTCGCATTTGTTGATTTTTTTCAATATTAGGTATTTCTTTCTATTTACAAATTCCTATAATCCCTGTTAACGAAATTAGAAATGTATATAATATAATATATAATTTCTTTATTGATATAGTAAGATACAATTTTTTTGTTTATTTATTCTCCAGTTATTCATTTTAATGATCGTTGTTACATGACTGTACATTTTGTGTAGAAATAACTATTAGCATGATTAATTTTGATATTATCAATAAAAAATAAAAAGTCAAAATAATTTATAAAAATCAAATATTTGACAAACATATTTTTTATTTATGAAATATAAGCTACATTTTCAAATGTAAATTCTTGAAGATTTTTTTAAATGTATTTAAATTAAACATTATGCATAATGTTATAATTTTTATGCATAATGTTATTATTTTCATAGTTTACATAAAAAGTAGAAAATATAATTTTACATTTCCAGCTATGAGTTGATCGCAGAAAATTAATCGACGAGATGTGGATTGCGCATTACTGGCTTAAACGATATCATAAAAAAATTCGCATCAACAGGTATGCTAATCTCTTTCAAAAGAGTCGCAAGTAATATCGGACATGTAATATTTTAGCCGACCTAATTGGCATTCCGCTAATTGCTTGCGTTAAAGAGCTTCGTGTAAGAGCAAAGTTGAACAAAGTCTTCTATACGACGAGTATGTCAACGCAAATATACCAGCTAAACTCAGTCTATCATGCGATCAATCAAATAATATTTTGATATAATTTGATTTCTTTATTGAGCAAAAGTATTATTTCAAATAATTATTATGTAAGCAATACGTCACTTAATATAAAATTGGATCACTCACCGAAAATGACGGTTGCCAATTTGGCGGACGTGAATGAGAGATAAATTCCATAAAGGGCGCTGAGATGTAAATACGAGAAAACCACCACGTTTCTCCAAACGATACGCCGAACATATTTAGGTTTTCCCTTGGGCTCTTCAATTAGTTGCGGCTCGCCAAGAGTCTCACCTTCGAATAGCACTCCCGTCGGTGTGCTTGTTATATTCGGTGCCATCCTTGTCTATCAATGACATACAAATTCCTATTATATTATATGTTTCTTGCAAAAAATTTTAATGTCATCAAATCTTGCACTATCATTGCTGTCGTATTAATTAATAATTTATTTTTTGTTCCGTTAGCATCATTCATTATTCATTAATCATTTATATTTATAACATAATTTTTTTTTATTGTTCATTATATGGTTGCCCTGAGTATTTAATTATTTATATTGCTACATTAAAATACAAGGATAGAAATTAGATAAGAGAAAAAATCCTATTTTTAGTTGAAGCTCGGCGTTTAATAATATACACGAGGGGGTAACCACTTAATGTAATCGTGGGACAGAGTCCTCGAAATCATTATAAAATTCATATGAAATCTCTAGATATAATCCGATAATTACATATGCAACCACGAATAATCATTGTATAATATTAAAATTAATTAAATAAAATCGTACATTTTACCAAATTATTTCATATATAGTGAAAAAAATTATTTGTAATTAGATGAAATCATATGAAATCATGTAATCTGCGGTACAATATTTCAACTAGTGGTTACTCCCTCAATCAAATTTTTGCAAATACATTTTTCAATGTTATACAAATCAAAACACCAGCGTATTATTAATATAATTCCAATATTTTGTAGTTTTAGAAGATCGCAAAAGCGTACTAAAAAAAATATAGATCATATTTTTGTTAAAATTAAATTAAATTAAATTAAAAATTCAAATTAGCTAAATTTTTTTTCTATAATAGGACGAACAACTATGTTGGATATAGTCACGTACTTATTAGATGCAAGATATAATGGATAATTGTTAAATAGTAGAAATGAACAATCTCGAAATATAACCGTAGAATATGTGTGTAATGAATGAGTCGCTTAATTATGTTAAATTTATAAAGATTTAATTTCAATACTGAAGATGATCTGATGATAGATCGAAACGTTTACATATCTTTATGTATTAAATACAAATAAATTTAAATTCGCTACTACTTATTATATCTAGTATGGAATAAGCCTTTCAAACCAAACAAATATTTTCTTTCGACCCACGGTTTCTTTATTATTTGTTAAATTTTTTTAAGTCATATCTAAATTATTTTTAAATAAAAGCCAATATTAAGAATAAAGCAATTAAATAAAAGAAAGTCCTATTTTCGATCAAAGCGGATTTCAATGTTTAATGATCTTCATATGCAAATTTTTATAAACACATTTTTCAGTTCTATTTAATACAATTAAAACACTTGAGTGTCATTAATACAATTCCAATATTTCGAAGTTTTAGAAGGTTACAAAAGCATAGTAAAAGAGGGATACATCATATAGTTGTTAAAATTAAATTAAAAAATTAAAATTAGCTAAATATTTTTAGGTTAAATTAAAATTATTTGTAAATAAAATCAATGTTAAGAATAGAGCTCCTTTGACAAGACCGCCGCGACGATAATACATTTGCACACATGGCTTATTTGATGGAACTCGTATAATAAACATCGTATAATAACGTCATAATTATCGATACTCTTCTAGAATCAAAAGCCATGAAAGCCTCGTGGAACAAATAGCAATGACGTATGACGCAAAAGCGATCGATAAAAGTAAAATCAGTAGCAGTAAATATGAGTGTATATATGGGACAAATACAAAATGTATCGTTTCTCTCCTTTTAATTTCATCTTTCTCTTTCTAGCTGGAATTTACTGGGAGTACCTTTTTGCCATTTACTAGAAACTTGACTTTACAATTATCGCGATTTGCAATTACACGTCAAAGATACATGAAACGGTTATATCAGCGGGCACTTTCTAGGTAATGCATGACCTGGAAACGTAAAGCAACTGCGATTATGTCATTCATACACGCACAAGCGCACCGGTTCGTCCGCTAATTGGTAACCGGTGCCCGGCGACAGTGATATTGGGGAAATGACACCTGTAAGACTTCCATCACGTCGTTACACGAAGGTACTAGCTGACATCTCGATTATCCCAGTTAGAAACTCGCGTCGCGAGACCCGGATAGGTACATGATTAGACTCGATTCATCGATGATGCTAGTGAAACCGCGAAGACCGAATACTCACACGACGCATTTGCTATACTATAAGGTAATAATGGAGTACGACTTCTCGTTGTCGTACTACGAAAAATAGACTTCTATTTGGATCACGTGTACAAATTTGAAATTTAGAAATATCTTTTCATTTTAACGATTGTTTTAATTATCTCTTAATTACTTTGGAGTCGACCTTCCCTCGATTCAAACGCGAAAGCACCTGACAGTTTCGGGATTATCGACTGGTTTATCGAGACCGATGTGTATACGTACGAAGCTCGTATATGCTCGTCGTTGCAATCCCGCAAGTCGTCTCCAATTCCGTCAAACGCACGTGGATGTACGAGCCCGAACTGGAGGATCCGCCTATGTCCCGCGATCGCGAATATCGGAGTAGAACACAAAATCGTGATGGTCTCGACAATGCCCGGTCGAGGACCGTCTATCGACTGCCAGCAGTGCCAGCTGGATCCTCGATGAACGTCCTCCAGGCGCAGGCTCGCGCGGCACCGGGACGCCGACACTCGGTATTTTCGTCGACAGTCGCTTGCGCGGAATCGCTTTGATGAGTAATCAGCTGATCCTCTTAATAATCCAAAATAATCCGGTCATAAAGTTTCTATCGAAAACCCAAATCGAAATAATTTGAGACAAAAGCAATGTATTGTACAATAATGTATAAAATTCGTATGAATAAGTAAAGCTTTTTTTCAGTGCAATTATACGTGTATTCAATGAATTTTTTTAAAAAGACAAAAAAATACAAAACAATAGGAACTTGAACTTGGTGTAATTTGTTTATCAATTATGAACTTGATATTATCGATAATAAGTACATGATATATCATAGAAAAATTGAGATTGTATTATCATAATGGCATAGTTCTTTTAATATTTTTTGTAAACAGTAGAAATTATAAATACAATCTTGTTCATACATTCCCTAAGCTTAATATGCGCTATTATACTTATATTTTAAATAAATCTACTTTATTCATTACCAAAGAAACGCGCACTGAGAGGAAAAAAAATAGTTGTGGCAACTATAAAGTACAACTCTAAAATTTAAATACTTGCAACTAGTTTTAAAAAGTAATAAAAACTAAAGCAATACCGAATACTATAGATTATAGAAATATAGTATAGTACTATAAAAGTATAGTATTCAGTACTACTTTAGTTCTAATTACCTTGTAAAACTTAGTTGCAAATACTTAAATTATTAGAGTTATTAATTTAGTAGTTGTCAAATTTTTCTCTGAGTGCGATGAACGAGTTACATCGTATTTGAAGTTTATTTAAAGAACGATGTAATTCATTTATCACATTGAACATTCATAATCCATTGATCGAAACCTTTACAATAGTGACTACAGTGTCATCATATTTTAGATGTGACTATGACAAAATTGAGGACATGGCCTCAAGAACAACCTCGACTTATTCGAGCGAGCTCGATCATTGCCAAGGCTGCAAAGCATTTGAGGTCAACTGTGTTTCTCACGTAGCACATCGATCAATCTAACACAATGATATTATTATCTCTAAGTAATAACATCGAAGATTTTATCATTATTACATGATTTCTAACTACATATATCTTTATTGATCGAATTTGTTGACAATCAATAAAAATACTTGTAATTGATTAGATTGATTTTCTTCAGAAATTATTAATAATACATCTCCGAAGTTGTTAGAATAAATATAGTGTAATGAATTCCATATTCAGCATCCATCGACTCATTTGACTCAACAACTTTCAAAAAGATGATTTATGAAATAATTTCTTAATGATCGCAAAAATTATAAAATTATAATCAGCTGTAGAATTATTTTTAGTATCGAATACGTACGACACATCATGCGCATACATAAATTTGATGACTTCAATCATTACATTCAGTGTAATAATTCATGATTTAATATGTGCACAAATTACAATAACAGTTCCTGTGATTATGAAAATAAAAAATATCATTTTCTTAGTAGCTGCTATATGTAAAACGTGACTGATTAATAAACTAATAATTTCGATGACAAGCTGATTATTTTCATATTTCTGATAAGAAGCATTGCGCGACTATTAATTTGATGTATGTAATAGGTCAAGTTTCATATTCTTTAAGACAATCGTGATTTCTAATATAAAAATAAATTATAGAATCTCTCGTAACAGTTTATTAAATATTACTTTAATTTTTCTGTTTACGAAGAAGGAAACTTAATAAAAATAATATGCACATCTTGTTAATAGATATACGGATAAGTCGCTCGAGAACTAATTAGAATCGACGCAATGCATTAATCAATAAAAAAAATTAATTAGTAACAATAGTATCTAATAAATTGTAAAATCAATTCCGATAAGTATTTTTTAGGTAATATGTAAAATCGAGTAGATTTTTATCGACAACTTGTACATCAACATTATGTTAATATATCTTATTATATAATAATTGGAAAAGACATAACTCACAAAAAATATAAAACAATATATATTACATAAAAATGCGCATTAATTTTAATTTGCTTTAAAAAATCAGGGATGAGTCAGTTCTACATTAGTGCTTATCACCATTCGACAAAAAAAAATGAAAAATATCTTAATAATGTTAATAATTGACCTTCATATGTGTCTTTCCAATTATTCGCTACCACGTAATTCTCAATGTCACAGTTTTGACAAAACTACAACGTCGACAAATATAATTATGCATCTGTATATTCATATATCTTTTTTTTGCGCAGTTTGAAGTCAGTCATATATCGATAAAAAAAAATTTATTTATTAATAATTCATATTTTTATTTATTTGGCACAGAGACTTACATAACGCATAAGAAAATGTACAAAGTCCTTCATTTCTTTCCTTTCCATAAAATAAAAAGTTCTGATTGGTTTGACTTTTTTATTCTTTATGCATTGTATACGTTACAAAAGTCTATGCTCCGACCTTAACTTTTATCATCAATTGTTATCATCAATTGTCAATTTTTCCATGACTTTTTGTTTCTATCCCACGTTTATTGACGATCACAGGTCTGCTTCTTATTCCTGCACTCATTTTGCATCGTGTGCATCAGTTCAGAGAGTGCGCGATAAATAAAAAAAACAGACTTTATATATCGCGTCGTTAAACAGCAGGGCAGTCTATTTTCACGAAACAGCTGATCGGATAATAGATCTCGGCAAGTTGACTTCGCATTTTATCTTGTCGTTTAGTTAAACGACCCGAGTACGTATGCGTACGTCATTATCACTCCATACACACACACGCGCGCGC
Organism: Trachymyrmex cornetzi; assembly: GCF_001594075.2. Lineage (NCBI taxonomy): Eukaryota > Metazoa > Arthropoda > Insecta > Hymenoptera > Formicidae > Trachymyrmex > Trachymyrmex cornetzi. The sequence goes on from NW_017295562.1 coordinate 345,770, forward strand.
GCATATATATGGACTGAGTTGTTTTTATAATTTAGAACCAGTTTTTCCTAAACAAGTTATTTTTTTAAATAAAAACAATTTAAGTTACAATGCTACCTTTTTAAATAAAGTCCTGCTTTCCAACTTGAAACACTTCTAATTATTAACGTTTTTCGACAAAAGAAAAGATACGCGAGACTGACGGTTTGTTTCGAGATCGCGAGGCTTAAAACGCGCTGATCTTAAGATCTTCTAAATCTTTTCTCTTTTCTTTTTTTCCCTCTCTCCAACATCCAGTTTGTTGAGGATCACGTTATACCGGTAGTTATAGCAGGGATTGGGGAGAATAATCGGGTTGCGCCTGATATGGTATATGGGTAAACCGTCGGTCGGCTCGGACCAGACCTCAGCTGAGATCGTCTGAACCAATGGAATCGCTTCGCACACTCTCGCCACCTGAGACTAGCGAATGGTGACGGACGGAAACAAACCAGACTGCGCGCATTCTGTTCTTCCGACAAATATCGACCGCACGTCTATATTAACAGTGCTGAACTAGACCACTTGCTTCGCGCTTTTTAAAGGCAAACCACTTCCAATTATGTAATTTAAACAAGTATTTTTTCATTATTGTTTTTCTATACTCTAATAAATAACGAACAGTTGAAAAAAAAGCTATCCGATTAGTACTTTATTAATAATCAATTCCATACTGGTAAATAATAGCCGGTTGTTCCATCTTCAGATAAATTATGTAATTTATCCAATAGATAAATTACATAATTTATCTGAAGATGAAACAATATAAGGAGTAAAAGAGTAAGAGCATAAAAGAGTAAGAGAATAAGACAGTGAGCTAAAATTTACCGAAAGGTAGAACAACTCAGCCTAAATATATATATATATATATATAAAAGGCCGGTATTTATAGTCTTATATTTAAGACCGTCTTAAGTACAGTCTTGAGATGTCATGAACCAATCAGAGGGCTGCATTAGCGACTTAAGACATTATTTAAAACGGTCTTAAAATAAGAACCGACTATGAATACTGGCCTAAGTCATTTAATTTTGTAATTTCACGGATTTATTAGCTGAGAATTGAGATACGATGTATAATATTTTTTCAGACTGTAATCCACGCTAACTGTTTCTTAGATGTGCCGTTTTGCATCATTTGTTTCATAGCATGAACTCGAGTGTAATAGTTCACGCGAGTTACACTCGGGTAATGCTCGCTGACCCCTTGCATGCATCATACGATCATTATTCAGTATGATTCACACGTATTGCGCCACGTCTACGTATATACGTGGCGCTTGTACTTCATGTTAATGACTAATAATAAAAAAATGTGTTGATCAGAACTGCTCGTAGCAAAAAAAAACGACGTTGCGTACTTTCAGACATTTTTACGATTTTGTTTTTTATGAAATCATTCGCTCTTGCTTTCCTGTCTTCCTTCGACCCCTCCCAACATTGTTTTTTTTTCTCTATAACAATTATTCCGAGAATTTCTATCGTTAATTTTTCCCCACGCGAGCTTTTAAGCGAAAATACCGAAAGAAACATCGTGTAACATAGCTTCATCTTCGCGCACGCACCTCACCACGTCTCACGCAACCACGTGGACACGAGTTGCGTACACGTAATCACTATGCCGGCGATGCGATCTCGTATTGGTCGATCGCGGCTCGTACGACCGCGTGCTCGCTTATTCTGGCGCACGTCGCCAAGTCACACAAACACGCACATACATACGCAAGTATCTGATTCTCTGTATTGAATCTAATTTTCTAAATCTAATAAATCTGGTTTGCATTTTTTAATTTAAACTTCTGGATTCGTAGATATCCGAAACGTTCCGTCGAAAAGTTTAAATTAATAATAAAAAGGTATTTTAATAATATCTCTGGGAACATTCAATACGCCGGTCGGGGCCGGTGGACTGGCATCGTGCGTGTATGCGTAAGTACGTAGATCATATACATGAACGGATCACGCGCGTGACAGCTGCTCGTCTTGTTTTATACCACTTCCTCATACGTGCATTATATCACGTAAAGCGCTAATCTGGCGGGTATACCAACCGATCACGCATTTACATTGTGACATATGTATAAAGAAAAGTGTTAGGGTAAAGTACCAAATTAAAATTATTGAGCATTCAATTATATTTGACTTTATAAATTCATATAGGCAGGACTGGCACTTGAAATACTTTTATCCGAAAAACAGTATTGATAAGATAATTATATTTTGTATTTTGTATTTCATGGGAGCATATAAAAGTATTTTGTATTTCAGTATTAATAACAAAAGATTGAAAGTATTTTGTATTTCAAATACTAACATTGATAATCAACCTTATTACTTGAATTACAACATACAAAAAGTTTTCAATCTTTCGATTTTAAATACAAAATATGTGATACTTTTATGTGATCCGTTGAAATAAAAGATACAAAGTATTGCAAATAGTATGTTTTAAATAAAAGTATTTCAAATACATGCCAGCCTTGCATATAGGTATATATGCATTGTGTGTATATAAAATTAAGGAATAAGGGATTAATTTAATTCTTCTATTTTACATTCAAAGTTTATAATACGAAAAAATAAGGATAAAATATTTTAAGAAGCTAAGATTCCCATTCTAAACTTACTTTTAACGATATCAGTGTCGGTATCACACATTGCCAACTTTTTTACCATAAATATAAACCTGCACAATGGCAATGTAAAATATTTATACTGTCATTTGGAATATATTTGCATAAGTATGTATTGCGTTTAAACTATTGTTTGTAAAAAAATTTTTGTAATTCAAATAAAATTGCAATTATTGGCTGTATAATAAATATCATATGTACTTTAATTTTTAGGTATTAGATTGGAACAAAAGTTCGTAGCATTACTTCATTTATATTATGTCTCATGTTTAAAAAGACTGGCAGTTATCTATTCAATTACCATTCAATAGAGCAAAGTTCAGCTTTAAGAATATACTTTTGTAAATTACAGTGCGATAATTTTTCACGGAGTTATGAGTAATTAAAGTTAAAATGCTGCTTTTATTTAATCCGCAATAATTTAGTAATACATAAAAATTACGAAACTCATTAGAATTTCAATTAGAAACTCAAAAGATATCAAAACTTTTTGAAAATAGAGATCTTAAGCTCTAAAACCATATTTTAATTTAAATTTTGCCCACTTTTACGAAATTACAGCTGCTTGAATTTTGTAACTTTACGATTTTTGATCCAACCTAATAAAAAAAATAATTTATATCTCAATTAACTTAGATTGTATGTTACAACTTGCAGAATTCGTTTAGATAATACTATAATAAGTTACTACTACATAATATTTTTCGATTTGATTTTATAATTTTCTCATAGATTAAAAACCTGGTTCAACTTTGATTCATCCTAATGTTCATGTATGTTTATACATATTTATATATATTCATGCATGAAAAATGTTATAAAATATCTTTTTTATACATGACTCATATATTGATTAGTGCATAAATAATGACAGTTCCCCGAAAATTTTTTTATATTGTATATTCATTAATGCATAAATAATAGCCATTCCCCGAAATATTTTTATATTATATCAATATGCATACATCAATATATATAAATATGTATAAACATACCTAAACACGCATAAATATTCATGATCATATATATTTATACGTGAAATATGTCCCTACATCTTTCTTTCTTTTGTAAAATTACTTTTTAATGTACTAGTTCGAACTATTTAACGTTCGAACTTGAGATTAGAACTGTCCGAACTTTCAAATCGTCTGATGTTTCCGAGTACTATTTTATACATATTTATATATGTTCATGCATGAAAAATTTTTTACCGGGTTTGAACGAATTATGATAGAATGATCAATATAGGTGCGTTCAGCAGAATGCAATTATTGCTCAATGGTTTACTGATGAGCTACAATATGTTGAGTGCTCTAAAGCCCATGGCACATACAAAAATGTAAGGCAATAAGAAGTAAGCAGTAAGGAAATCGTAAGGCGTCGTCTACAATACACGGAGTAAGAAGTAAGAGTAAGAAATTGACCAATCACAGTCGAATGTGAGAAGAATAATCG